>NC_045435.1:10145945-10236865 GCF_002776525.5 Piliocolobus tephrosceles
AAAAAAAAAAAAAAAAAAAAAAAAAAAAAAAAAAAAAAAAAAGAAAAGAAAAAGCCACAGCAAGGCACATTATAATTATAATCAAAATTTCAAAAGAGAAAGAGAAAATCTTATAATTAGCAAAAGAGAAGGAACTCATCATATCGAAGTTATCCTCAATTAGATTATCAACAGCTTTCTAATCAGAAACTTTGGAGGCCAGAAGTCAGTGGGATGGTACATTCAAAGTTCTAAAACAACCTATCAACCAAAATTCCTATCTCCGACAAAAGAGTCCTTCAAAAGTTAGGGAGAAATCAAATATTCCCAGATAAACAAACCTGAGTCAACTGATTATGAGCAGACTTCCCCTGCAAGAAATGCTTAAAGGAGTTCTGTAGGGTAGACAGTAACTTGAGGCCATATGAAGAAAAAAAAATCTCAATAAAGGTAAATACACATGTAAGTATAAAAGATAGTATTATTGTACAAAGGTTCTAACTCCACTTTTTGTTTTCTACTTAAGTACTAATACACTAAAAAAATCAATTATTACTCTAAAAGTAGCGCAATTCTAAGTCTGGTTTGCAACTGCACATTTAGTTTTTTACATAACTTTAAAAACTAATGCATTAAAATTATCACTTTGATTTTGAGAATATAAAGATATATTTTATCTTTATAAATATATATAAAGATGTATAAAGATATAATTTTGTGATATCAGCAACCAAGAGGGCATGGGGCAGTCGTAAACGGCAGAGACTTATATGTTATTGAAGGTAAGCTGGTATGAATTCAAATTAAGAGTGTTGTAACTTCAGGATGTTAGATGTAATGCCCATAATAACCACAAAGAAAATAGTTACCAAATACACAAAAAAGGAAATGAAAAGGGAATTTAAATATTTCACTACAAAAAACAACAACACAAATAAGAAAATAATGCAGGAAATTAGGGAAAAACACTATATGGAAAATAGAAGACAAATAGAAAAGTGACAGAGGTACAAGTGACTCTTGAAAAGCACAGGTTTGAACTGTTCAGGTTCACTCCTATACAGATTTTTTTCAAAGTTACACAAAATGTTTCTGCCTCTCCTGTCTCCTTTTCTACCTCACCCACATTTTCTGCCTCTGCCATCTCTAAGACATCAAGACCATCCCCTCCTCTTCTTTCTTCTCCTCAGCCTACTCAATGTGAAATTGATCAAGATGAAGACCTTTATGATGTTCCATTTCCGTTTAAGGAATACTAAACATATTTTCACTTACTTATGATTTTGTTAATAGCATTTTATTTTCTCTAGCTTACTTTATTATTAGAATACAGTACAACACATATAATATGGAAAATATGTGTTATTTGCTTATGTTACTGGTAAAGTTCCCAGTCAACCCTAAGTTATTAGTAATTAAGGTTTGTTGAGTTAAAATTATACACAAATTTTCGAGTGAATGGGCGGGGGTTAGTACCCATAACTCCATTGTTGCTCAAGGGCCAACTAAAAATCCCTACTTATTGGTAATACTTTAAATGTAAATAGATTCAATTATCCAATAAAAAGACAGATTGGCAGAATGGATAAAAACATATGACCAACTATACATTGTCTAGTTGGGTGCGGTGGCTCATGCCTGTAATCCCAGCAATTTGGGAGGCTGAGGAGGGTGGATTACCTGAGGTCAGGAGTTCAAGACAAGCCTAGCCAACATGGTGAAACCCAGCCTCTACTAAAAAGAAACTAGTCAGGCATGGTGGCACATGCCTGTAATCCCAGCTACTTGAGAGAGTTAGGCACGAGAATCGCTTGAACCTGGGAGGTGAAGATTGCGGTGAGCCGAGATCACACCACTGCAATCCAGCCTAGGTGACAGAGCAAGACTCTATCTAAAAAGACAACCAAAAAACACAAAACTATATATTAACTATAAGAGACTCAATTTAAATCCAAAGTTATAGATTGAAAGTGAAAAGATGGAAAAAGATATGCCATGCAACTCTTACCCAAAAGAGAGCAAGGGTGGCTATATTAATCAGGCCAAATAGATTTTAAATTAAAACACATTACAAGAGACAAAGGAGGACATTATATACTAATGAAAATTTCAATACAGCAAGAAGACATAATAATTATAAGTATTTACACACATTACAACAGACCATCGAAATATATAAATCAAAAACTGATAGAATTGAAGGGAGGAATAGTTCTACAATCCCAGTTGGAGACATCGATACCTATTGTCAATACTGGAGAGGAAGACCACACCAAAGGCAAGTAAGAACATAGGGCTTAAACCACAATGAACCTACTAGATTTAACAGATGTAAGTAACAACAAGAGCATATAACATTTTCTCAAGTGCAACTGGGACATTTTCCAGTGTAAACCAACATGTTAGGCCACAAATTAAGTTTCAACAGATCAGAAAATATTGCTATCATGCTAACTATCTTCTGTGACCACAATAGGGTGAAGTGATACATCAATAACAGAAGAAAAACTGGAAAATTCACAAATTTATGGAAATTAAACACCACACTCTTAAGTAACTAATGTACCAAGAAAGAAATTACAAGGGAAATTAGAAAACACTTAGAGAAGAATCAAAACAAAATACAACATACCAAAACCTGTAAGACATAGTAAAACAGTGGTCCCCAATGTTTTGGCACCAAGAACTGGTTTTATGGAAAGCAAGTTTTCCATGGAATGAGGGTGAGGGGTATGGTTTTGGGATGATTCAAGCGCATTTATTTTGCACTTTATTTCTATTAATATTGCTTTGTAATATATAATGAAATAATTATACAATTCACCATAATGTAGAATCAGTGGGAGCCCTGAACTTGTTTTCCTGCAAGCAGATGGTCCCATGTGGGGGTGATGGAAGACACTGACAGATCATCAGGCTTAAATTCTCCTAAGGAGCCTGTGACCTCGATCCCTTGTATGCACAGTTCAAAATAGGGTTCACACTCCTATGAGAATCTAATTCTACCACAGATCTGACAGGAGGCAGAGCTCAGGCAGTAATGCTAGTGATGGGGAGCAGCTGTAAATATAGATGAAGCTTTGCTCGCTCAACTGCTGCTTACCTGGCCCAGTGTTGGGTACACATGTATTTACAATTGTTACCTCCTCTTGCTGAATTGACCCTTTTATCATTAAATAATGACCTTGTCTCTTTTTACAGTTTTTGTCTAGAAATCTATTTTGTCTGATATACGTATAGCTACTCCTGCCCTTTTTTGTGTTTCCATTTGCATGGAATATCTTTCTCCATCCCTTTATTTTCAGTCTACGTATGTCTTTATGGGCTAAGTGTTTTTCTTGCAGGCAATATAATCTTGGGTCTTGTTTTTAATTCATTCATTCAGCCAATCTATGTCTTTGAGAGAAAAGATTAATCTACTAATCTTCAATGCTGTTATTGGTAAGTAAGGACTTTCTCCTACCATTTTGTTATTTGTTTTCTGGGTGTTTTGTGGTCTTTTCTTCCCTTTTCATTTCCTTCCTATCTTCCTTTTTGTGAAGGTGATTTCTCTAGCGGTATGTTTTAATTTTTTGCTTTTTATTTTTTGTGTGTCTGTTGTATGTTTTTTGACTTCAGGCTTGTTATGAGGCTTGCAAATAACATCTTATGACCCATTATTTTAAACTAATGACAACACAACCCTAATTGCCAAAACAAATGGACTAACAAACAAAAAATGAGATAACAAAAACTCTACACTTGAACTTCATCCCTTCTGGTTTTTAGCTGTTTGTTGTTTCTATTTATATCTTATTATATTGTCTATGTCTTCAAATTTTTGTAGTTAAATTTGATGGGTTCATCTTTTAGTGTTTCTAATCAAGATATGAGTAGTTTACACACCTGTTACAGAGATATAATATTCTGTGTTTTTCTGTGTACCTACTATTACCACTGAGTCTTGCACCTTCAGATTATTTCTTATTGCTTCTTAACGTCCTCTTCTTTTAGACTGAAGAACTCTCTTTACCATCTTGTAGGACAGTGCTGGTGTTGATGAAACCCCTCAGCTTTTGTTTGTCTCACAACATCTTTATTTCTCCTTCATGTTTGAAGGATATTTTTACTAGATTCCAGGACAAAAGGTTGTTTGTTTTCTTTCAGCACTTTAAATATGTCATCCACTCTTTCCTGACCTGTAAAGTTTCCACTGAGAAATCTGCTGCAAGACATATTGGAGCACCTTTGTATGTTATTTATTTTCTCTCGCTGCTTTTATAGAATCTTTTCTTTATGCTTGACCTTTGGGAGTTGGATTACTAAATGCCTTGTGATATTCTTATTTGGGTTGAACCTGCTTGGTGTTCTATAACCTTTTTCTACTTGAACATTAATATCTTTCTCTAGGTTTGGAAAGTTCTCCATTATTATTCGTTTGAATAAACTTTCTACCCCAATCTCTCTCTCTACTGCCTCTTTAAGGCCAATAACTCTGAGTTTCCTTTTTATTTTTATTTTTTGGTTATTTTCTAGATCCTGTAGGTGTGCTTCATTTTTAAAATTATTATTTTTTGAATCCTCTGACTGTATTTTGAAATAGCCTGTCTTCAAGTTCATTAATTCTTTCTTCTGCTTGATCAATTCTGCTTTTGAGAGGATCCAATGCATTCTGAGTATGTCAAACTGCATTTTTCAGCTTCAGAATTTCCATTTTCAATCTTTTTGTTAAATTCATCTGACAGGATTCTGAATTTCTTCTCTGTTTTATCTTGAATTTCATCGAGCTTCCTCAAAACAGCTATTTTGAATTCTCTGTCTGAAAGGTCCCAGATTGGTCATGGTTACTTTATTTAGTTTGTTTGGTGAGGTCATGTTTCCTGGATGGTCTTGATGCTTGTGGATGTTCATCAATGTTTGGGCAATGAAGAGTTAGGTATTCATTATAGTCTTCACAGTCTGGGCTTGTTTGTACTCATCTTTCTTGGGTGGGTTTTCCCGGTATTCAAAGGGAATTCAGTGTTGTGATCTAAATCTTTGGTTACTGCAATTGTATGTGCATTAGGGGTCACCCCTAGCCTAGTAACACTGTGACTCTTGCAGGTTCATAGAGACACTGTGTTGTTGGTCTTGAGTAAGATATAGAATTCCCTGGACTACCAGGCAGAGATTCTTGTTCTCTTTCCCTTACTTTCCCTCAAACAGATGAACTGCTTGAAGCTGGGGAAGGGGTAACATAAGCATTCCTGTGACCACCACCATTGGGACTATGCTGAGTCTTACCTGAAGCTAGCACAGTACTGGGTCTTGCCCAAGGTCTGCAGGTACCACTGCCTGGCTGACACTAATGCTCACTCAAGGCCCAAGGGCTCTTCAGTCAGCAGACAGTGAATCCAGCCAGGCTTGTTTCTCTCCTTTCAGGGGTGCAAGTTTTCCATTGGCCCATTGTAGGTCCAGAAGTGCTGTCTGGGAGTCAGGGCCTACAGTGGGAAACCTTTGGGATCTACCTGGGGCTTTATTCTAGTTCAGCTACATTGGCACCCAAGCCCCAAGAAAAGCTTCTTCCCATTCTTCTGCCTTCTTTCCTTATGCAGAAGGATTCTCTTCCCATGGGCCCAACCACTCTAGGCCTGTGACAAATGTTGCCGAACTACGACTAATGTTCGCTGAAGGCCCTAGGGCTCTTCAGTCAACTTGTGGTAAGTGATTCCAGGCCTGGTTATGTCTCTTCATGGCAGCAGGGGGCTCTGGTGCAGGGCAGATCCAGAAATGCGCCTGGGGAGTCTGTGACCCACTATGGCCTGTACCACTGTGGCCAAAGTTTCTTTTACTCTTCCCTCTCCTTTCCTCAAGCAGAAGAAATCTCTTCCCATGGTCTCACCACTGGGAATGTGCTGGGTCACACCTGAAGCCAGCATGGCCCTGGCTCTCACCCAAGGCCTGTGGTGAGTACTGCCTGGATACCACTGATATTTATTCAAGGTCCAATGGCTCTTTAATCAGCAGGTGATGAATCCCACCAGGACTGGGTCTTTCTCTTCAAGGCAGTGGGATCCCTTCTGGCAGAGTAGGTCTAAAAATATCATCCAGGAACTAGGGCCTGGATGGGGGCCTTAAAACTCTGCCTGGTGCCCTATTTTACTTTGCCTAAGCTGGTATCCAAGTTACAAGACAACATCCTCTTTACTCTCCTCAAGCTGAAGGAAGGAGTCTCTCCTGGAACTGTGAACTGCCCTGCCTTGGGATGGGGAAGGGGTGATGCAAGCACTCCCGCCTTGGTCACCCTGGCTGGTGTCATGTGCACTCCAAGTCCACTGGCTCCTAGCCTAGCACAGTGCCAAGACCTCTCTAGGAATTGCAGTCCTCGTGGCCTAGTCTACCTTTCAAGTTTATATGGGAATCTAGGGTATTCAGCCCATGGTAGTGGGGCTAGCTGAAACTCAGGTTCTGACTGCTGGGATGGATACCTCCTAGATCTAGCTAGGGCTGATCTAAATGTTCCCTTTGTGGGCACCAGCTGAATCCACTCCATGTTTTTTCCCACTGTGACAAGGCAGCACTGAGTTCCAATGCAAAGCCCACAGTCACTGCGCTCTCTCTCCATGTCATGTGGCTGCTGCTGAGGGATGTGAGAAAGGTGGTGTTAGCAATTCAAGACTGTCTTTCCTACCCTCTTCACTGTCTCTTTCCTTGATGTGATGCTAAAACCAGGGACTGTAATCGCTCACCTGATTTTTGGTTCTTATGAAGGTGCTTTCTTGTATGGACAGTTGTTCAATTTGGTGCTCCTGTTGGGGGAACTATTGCTGGACTGTTCTACTTCGCCATCTTGTTCCACCCTTGAATCCAAATATATTTCCAATATTGTCTCTTGATGAGTCCTGAGGCACCAGTTATTTTTTAAAAATATCATTTTGTTCTCTGTTTTTCAAATTGAAAAAATATCTATTGGTCTACTTTTCAGTTTGCTGACTCTTAGGTCATTTAAAATGTACTCTTTTTTATTGTATTATACTTTAAGTTCTAGGGTACATGTGCACAACGTGCAGGTTTGTTATATATGTATACATGTGCCAAGCTGGTGTGCTGCACCCATTAAGTCGTCATTTACATTCGGTATATGCCACCCCATGTTTCTTTTCACTGTGACAAGGCAGCACTGAGTTCCACCCCATGACAGGCCCCAGTGTGTGATGTTCCCCTTCCTGTGTCTAAGTGTTCTCATTGTTCAATTCCCACCTATGAGTGAGAACATGCGTTTGGTTTTTTGTCCTTGTGATAGTTTGTCGAGAATGATGGTTTCCAGCTTCATCCATCTCCCTATAAAGGACATGAACTCATCCTTTTTTATGGCTGCATAGTATTCCATGGTGTATATGTACCACATTCTCTTAATTCAGTCTATCATTGATGGTGGACATTTGGGTTGGTTCCAAGTCTTTGCTATTGTGAATAGTGCTGCAGTAAACATATGTGTGCATGTGTCTTTATAGCAGCATGATTTATAATCCTTTGGGTATATACCCAGTAATGGGATCATTGGGTCAAATGGTATTTCTAGTTCTAGATCCTTGAGGAATCGCCACACTGTCTTCCATATGGTTGAACTAGTTTACAGTCCCACCAACAGTGGAAAAGTGTTCTTATTTCTCCACATTCTCTCCAGCACCTGTTGTTGCCTGACTTTAATGATCACCATTCTAACTGCTGTGAGATGGTATCTCATTTTGGTTTTGATTTGCATTTCTCTGATGGCCAGTGATGATGAGCATTTTTTTCATGTGTTTGTTGACTGCATAAATGTCTTCTTTTGAGAAGTGTCTGTTCCTATCCTTCTGCCACTTTTTGATGGGTTTTTTTCTTGTAAATTTCTTTGAGTTCTTTGTAGGTTCTGTATATTAGCCCCTTGTCAGATGGATAGATTACAAAATTTTCTCCCATTCTGTAGATTGCCTATTCACTCTGATGGTAGTTTCTTTTGCTGTGCAGAAGATCTTTAGTTTAATTAGATCCCATTTGTCATTTTTTGGCTTTTGTTGCCATTGCTTTTGGTGTTTCAGACATGAAGTCCTTGACCATGCCTATGTCCTGAATGATATTGCCTAGGTTTTCTTCTAGGGTTTTTATGGCTTTAGGTCTGACGTTTAAGTATTTAATCCATCTTGAATTAATTTTTGTATAAGGTGTAAGGAAGGGATCCAGTTTCAGCTTTCTGCATATGGCTAGCCAGTTTTCCCAGCACCACTTATTAAATAAGGAATCCTTTCCCCATTTCTTGTTTTTGCCAGGTTTGTCAAAGATCAGATGGTTGTAGATGTGTGATATTATTTCTGAGGGCTCTATTCTGTATCTCTGTTTTGGTACCAGTACCATGCTCTTTTGGTTACTGTAGCCTTGTAGTGTAGTTTGAAGTCAGGTAGCATGATGCCTCCAGCTTTGTTCTTTTGGCTTAGGATTGTCTTGGCAATGTGGGCTCTCTTTTTGCTTCCATATGAACTTTAAAGTAGTTTTTCCAGTTCTGTGAAGAAAGTCATTGGTAGCTTGATGGAGATGACAATGAATCTATAAATTACCTGGGGCAGTATGGCCATTTTCATGATATTGATTCTTCCTATCCATGAGCATGGAATGTTCTTCCATTTGTGTCCTCTTTTATTTCTATTGGTCTACTTTTAAGTTCATTGACGCTTAGGTCATTTTCAGTCTACTCTTAAGTCCATCTAGATCATTGTCAAGTGTAGAATACAATTCTAGACTGTGTATTCATTTACATGGTTTCTTCTTGTCAATTTGTTTTCACCCATTGCTATACATATTTCCAGTAATAATGGGTGGTATGTTTATTAATAAACATTTCTTTCAAATGTGATTATCTTTAAATTATAATGATAAACCCATAATATAACAGCTATACTATATTAGTAATGGTTAATATCTCTTCTCATCTTCCAAACTATACACTCCACATCCGCAACTCCCAGATATTATGAACCAAAAGAAAATGTTTTATGACTTATAAGTTAACATTCTTTTGAGGGAAAATTAAGTCTAGTTTTATCATACATAATCATTTCTAAAGATTATGAGTTATTTTCTAATCCTAGATAGCTACTTCAATTACCTCAAGGTAAAGATCCATTTCTTTTTATAATTTAAAATTCATTACAGTTGATTGCTTCTATTTGTTATTGAAAATTATGAGTTATTTCAGGAACAGAAGAAATAGTTTTATATAAATTTATTCCTATTAATAATTTTCCTCACCGTACAACATACAAAAATTGAATTTGATAAAACTTAAGATCTCAATGTATTCCCAAATTGACAAAAGTTGAAATATATTCTTCTGGGATAGCTAATAATTTTCTTCTGTAACAAACAAAAGAAAGCATAACAAAAATAACAGAATTCGTTTTAGTGGAACATTATATGCACATTGCTTAGGATTTGTCTGATGACATGTTTAGTAATTGTTTTATAAGCACTAAATAGCCTGATCCAAGTCACTTCTGAGTTGAAGGTTGGCCATGGTCTATTTTAAAAATTTGAAATCATTGTAAAGGGCTCTGTTGGCATGCCAAATGAGGTTTTCCAGCCCATTTCCACTGTATCAACTAACATCTTTCAATCGACAAATTGCACTTTGGCATGAACACAGGGATGGATGTCTGCCATTTTTTTGGTCCGTTGTAAAATAGCTATGAACATATGGAGTGTGTTGTTCATTTTTAGAGCTTGAGGATGGCAGGTTTAATTGTACTAAATATGCAAAGAATGGATGGCAAGTTGAAGACCAAATAGGCTGAGCAGGAGATGCACAAAGGCCATTTAGCAAGAACTATTTATGCCACATTAGGATTTCCTGACATCTCATATTTTTATTTCATCCCACAGGTTATCTTTTCCTTCCTATTATGAACCTTGCCTAATTAGAACCTATTAGCAAGAAAAAAGATTATATATATATTTTTTCTTTCTTTCTTTAGGGCTTCAGATGTAGAAACAATGCAGGAGAAGGATTGGGAGCCTGATTTGGAATGAAGACGTGGCATATTTTCAAATCTGAAAGCTATCTAAAAATGCAATGGGATGCCTTGGAAGTTGTTAAGTACTATATCATAGAAGTGTTCAGGCTGACACTGTCCCACTTTATCAGGCTATTATATATTAAAAAGAAGCAAATGATGACAACTGGATTAGATGGGTGCTGAGGTGTTCCCTAAGGCATCCTTTAAGTTACATTTGCTCTACACAAAATACCATTTTCATGAACCCTTAAAATAAATAGTTTTAATTTACTTTCTTTTCATTGTGGCATTCCTACAATATTCTCCTTAGGACCACTATATTTGTGTAATTTCCTAAAAATGAAGTCTGTAAGAAAATATTCAACACAACAAAATGCATTGGGTAGGTCTTTTAAAATGTTCTGCATTGTGATACTCTGTAGTAGTTGAATATTTTGCTAATTAAACTGTAAACAATAACAACTTTTACAATCTTCCTAGCATGTTTCAGCAGTTCAACCATATCTTTCAGGGCCTACGATGTTTTAGACTACTCTGTCATTCTTGGTGTGAGTGCCTTTTACAGTCAGGCTTTCTGCTTCAGTGTCACAAGACCACTGTTAATATTCCAGATATCTCATTCTTTCTCTGTAATATCCAAAGTTAGAAGAGTGAAAAAGAGCAAGACAAAACTCTTTCTCCAATGCTATGTCTTTCGTTAGGAAATTAGAAATTTCCCAGAAACAAACCATGGGAGTTACCCTGGCATATCATTCATGAGAACTAAGTCATATTGGTCCTCTTACACCAAAAACTGGCAAAAGAAAACTAGATTACCATGCTTAGTTTAGACTATTGTTTCTCAGCTAAGAGTGGTACTGCCCCCTAAAAGATATTCATAAACTCAACAGCATTTTAAAAAAAATTGTTATCATGCCTGGAACATAATGTGGAACATGAGTTGTGAGGGGCCAAGATTAATACAAATGATGCTACGATCAGAAAGTCCTGCTCAATGAAGACTTTGAAGCTTCTTAAGTCTCATGAAGATCACCAGTCTGCGCAAAACTGATTATCTTTCCTTGGATCCAGGCACATTGCTGCTGAACAAAATTGGATTTATGATGATAAGAAAAAGAGAAGGCTGTGTGGTAGGCAAGCAATTATATTTGCCACAATTTTTATACTTCTTCTCTATGACTCCTCCTCTTTTTTTGTATAACTCTGAAACCACAAAGGGAATGCATATTTAAAATTCTAAATACCTTGTGGAAGATATTATGTATCATTTTGAGTTGCTATTGTTTTTCACAATGCTCCATATTCAATAAATATGGGTTGATGATGCTGACAATGGCATGTGTGAGGAGTTGTTGATTAGCCTGAAGAGAAACATAAGTATACCTGGTGATTATAATTGTCAAAGCATACTCACATACTTGAAGTTGGCTGTACCCAAAAGCCTGAACTTTGATTTTATTTTTTTTACTTTTATATTAATGGAACTTGAATGCTTCTCAAAACTAAAATCCTGATCAAAAAATAAGACTAAAGGTAATATTGTTCACTTTTATTAAAAACCTTTATAAGACTAAAATTGAATTTTGATATAAAATGAATTTAAGGGAGATTTTAATAATGTGTGGAAATTGACACCAAGATAAATTTTAAGGATACATGAAGCAGTGATAGGAAATATGTTTTAATATTAAGATAAGCACTTAATAAAAGAGGATATATAAACAATTTTTACAGGCAGTATAAAAGAACTCTTGTTAGGAAAAAGCCATGAAAAGCTGCTGAAATATTGAATTCATGTGTTAAGGTATTTTAATTATTTCTGATAATTGTCTATTTGGTAAAATTATATTAGCAGTCTAACTAAACCCAAGAAGAACCGTCATGTCGACTTGCTCACTTCCATGATTACTACTCCCTGTTGCATGGAATAAAAACACCTATGATTACTCATCTGAGTCCCATCCCAATTGTCTATGCTGCCAGACTATCCTGCCACATGACCTACCTTGTGATACACTTAGTAGACAATCTTCAATCAATGCATGATGAAAAACCTTCCTGATATTAATACATTTAATATTTTACCTAACTCTTTCAGTTTCCCGTATTTATGTAACTTCATAAATTACATTTTGTAACTGTGCTCACCTAACCTAGTTATGCATAATTAGTTGCTTAATAAATGCTTTTTCAATATAATAGTGATAAATTACCTTTTCAAGTAATAATAACTATTCTCAAGTAACCTGAAAAAGCTACTACATAATCAAAAGAAAATCTACTGCATCTTATATGTGGAATCAAGATTGCTTTAAAATATCTTGGAAGAAAGTAAGATTAAATCTATAAAGATCTGATACTTATTTCTTCCAAGTTTTAATATGTATGCGCATTCACTTGCTCTTATACTTTTATATTACACAAGAAAAAACAATTTTTAAACTCAAGAAATTAGCCTAGAGTCAGAATATGAATATTACTGTCAACTGAATTTGCAACACAGTCTAAGAGTCATCTTTATTACTGGATTTATATTTGTCAAGAATAAAGGTGGAATTTTAGAAGCATAATACTTAGCCTATGGCATTACATTCTTTATAAGGAATCATGTACTCTTCTATTCCCTGAAGTCGTTTTCATACAGTTTTACTCTCTAATGTTAGCATAGAAAGCAGGTATGTAAAATAATTGTATTTCATGTACAAAGACAAAAAATTACGTTGGAAATGTTTATAAGTGCGTTAAACAAAGGACAGTAGTTTTTCTGGCAATGTAAATTTTTAGAAAATTAGATAAGACTTGGTAAATTAACTCTAAATGTTTGTGACTTGAGGCTTAATTAAACATGTCTTGATATATGGCTATCAAAAGATTTAAGTTGAACGTTAATTCTTATATGTGAAAATGTACTTGCCAGATAATTTCATTTTTGAAATGCTGAAGTTTATGGAAAGAGTCCATTCAAGTGACAAAATACCTCAGAAGGGCATGGAAAATTTCACCAAGAAAGTTGAGGCAACACTGCAGCTGGTCAAAGGGAATGACTAACACCTACATTTTCTCTAAGAATTATGGCCCTTTTATCTATTAGCTTAACTGATTTAACTATAACCCTTTCCCCCTCCAAAATTTTTTCTAGGAGAAATAGCCTCCAATTCATGTTCATTGGAGTCACTTTCAAATACCATATTATCTTTCCAGGAATTACTGTGTGAATACCGGATTCTCTCCTTTACTCAAAATCAAAAAATATTAATTGAATGATTTATTTATTAAATGTACTTAGCCAATTTTTTTTGTACATTTACTCTGTGACAGGTACAGGAGATGTAATAATGAACAAAACAAATACAGTTCTTATCCTAGTGGAGTTTGTGTATTTTATATCTAAGAAAAGTTAGTATCAATTGATAAGGTGAATATACCTGAATACTGGAAAGAGCACATTCCTTGAAAAATAGAGAATTGATTGTAAAGAAGCCAAAGTGGATACAGTGAAGTAAATTATGAAGATATTTTAATAATTTAAAATATCTGAAGATGGAGAAACAAGAAAGTGAGGTCTGGTTGATAAAACCTACAGGCTTTTGTGATGCCTTGAATCTCCAAGGAAGGGTAGAGGAGGTGTTAAATAAGATGGTACATTTCAGCTACAACTGGTGATCTCTCCAATTACCATTTTTCCTCTTTTCAACAGTAATAAAAATGTTGGTGAACATCATGGAATCCTTCCAATTTCTTGCTCCACATAAGCCCAACTAGAGGACTCAAGTTATCGTCAGACTTTCCTTCATTCATTTATGGAGTCATTTTATGTGTCAGGCATTTTATAAAGGCACAAGACAAGACATAAGGCAGGAATAAAAGATTCTTGGAAAAATACCTCATATGTGCATGGAATCCCTCTTGCTGCTTCCCTACACTTGGAACGCATCTCAATTTCTTCATGGTAATGTCCATGACTATGTCCTAGAATATAGACATTTGGTATCCCAGCTAAAGACTGCATTTTCCAGCCTCATTTGAAGCTGTATTTAGCTAAGTGACTAGGTTTTGATTAAAAAAAAAAAAAGTGAATATCTGATGTAATCAAGTTGGGTCATGTTATAAAACAGAAGAGTATGTTCTGTAGACTTTCCTTCCTCTTTCCCTTACTAATCAGTGGAATGGGGATGTGATAGTGGAAGCTGGAGTAGCCATTCTGCATCCAGAGAAGGAAGTCCTGAGGATGGCAGAGTAAAGGGTCCTTGGTACCCATAAACCACCATATCATCTGTGGACTGCTGAGAAGGATAAACTTCTACTTTGAAGACATTATTATATCCTTTACTTTTTCACAGTAACTTTGTACAGTTAGTTTTCTTTTTATTTTGGTTTCCTGGCTAAGTGTTTTAGAATACACTTTTCTGTACCTATTTTTTTCAGTGCTAATGCCTCTCTTGAGAGGAACTTAATTTTGTCCAGCCTCTAAATAAAAATTGTGCATCTCAAAAATTTAACATATGGTTGCAGACTTTGAAGGGAAGAACACAAGGGCTTTAGGAACATTAAAATTAATTAGTTGATGAACTGGATTACGTAAAGTAAAAGAACAGGACAGTAGACCCCAACCCCTCTGGAAAAAAACCCCAAAAATATCAGAAGCTTTGCTGGTTATCCACCCACGCAGTATAGATTGTTATCAGAGGAGGGGTAGAATTTGTAGAGTACATTAAGGGACAAAATTTTATCAGTAAAATATTTGTGCCAATTTTTTCAAGATAGTCTTGAAAAAGGTTATGACCTGCTGTCATAATGCCAGTGGGTATTGAGGCAGCAATAAAATCTATCACTACTTTGAGAAGCATACTACTCTCATTTTTTCTTGCAGTTACTCAAGATTCCAAGCAGCTATAGCTACTGAAAGAATGATCCCTCAGCTGTGACAATGCTTACAATTTTTTCATCTCAATTAAATTATAAATAATTTGTGGGTAAAGGTTATACCATATGTTTACATATATATATACACATTTTTGGAATTCAGGATATAGTGTTAATCTCAAAATAGATATCCAATACCTTCTCTTAAAAATTATTAACTTGATGCATTCACAGGGGTATTGAAACGTCATCTAGTCAATGTCTTGTCAACCACCAGTAATTTAGCACAGTTGACCAATACACTGTTGGTGAACAACATGGAATCCCTCACATTTCTTGCCCACTTAAGCCCTCCTAGAAGAATCACGTTGTCATCAAACTCTCCTTCATGCTTTTATGGAGTCATTTTATGTGTCAGGCATTTTATAAAGGCACAGGAGAATATATAAGGCAGGAATAAAAGATTCTTAGAGAAGTACCTCGTAACAGCATGGAGCTCCTCTTGTTGCTTTCCTTGCACTCTTGGCTTGCATCTCAATTTCTCCATGATTATATTCTGACCCATGATATCAATTTCTAAGCAGTTTCTTTTGACCTCCAAATATTTATCAAAACATCTTCTAAGCATTATTCTAAGTGACACACTGTCAGAATTTATGCGAATTACATTCAGTAGATACTTTTACTTGCTTAGCTTTTATTTGGACATATTCTCAATGTTATGTACGTGTGAAATAACTTGCTAATAGTACATATGTTGGTTCCTTGTTTTTCCCTCATTGGGCTTCCCTCTACTTTGCCTCACTTTTTAATTTAACTTCTGTGAAGTAAGTATTCCAGAATGTACACTCTTGCTCAGGCTTCCAACATTTACTATAAAGTTACCATTTGATTGTAACACAAAATCCAATCCTATTCTTTCTCCTTCCTTCTTTTGTTCCTTCATTTCTTTCTTCCCTTCTTTTCTCTCTTTCTCCCTCTGTGTGTGTGTGTCTTAGATTCTATAGAACTCACGATATTCTTTCCAAGCTAATAAAAAAGACCTGCATAACATTATCAGCAAATTAGAGTATGCAAATTAAATCCATAAGGAAATACCGCTACACACCTACTAGAATGTTTAAAATGCAAAAGACCGACAATATCACGTACTGACAATGGCATGGAGCAACTGGGAACTCATATACAGCTAATATGAATATAAACTGATAAAGCCACTCTCTAAAACAATTTGGCAGTTTATTTCGTACAGTTCTAGGGGCTATAAGTCTGAGGTCAAGGCATTGGCAGATCTGGTGTCCAGTAAGAACACTCTTCCTGGTTTGCATATGGCTACCTTCTTGTATCTTCACATGGTGGAGCAGAGAGACAGAAAAAGAGAGAGAAAGCTCTCGTGTGTCTCTTAAGAGCACTAATTCCATTAGGAAGGTTCCACCCTCATGATGTACTTACTTCCCAAAGGTCTCACCTCCAAATAGTATCACATTAAGATTTAGGCTTCAATTATTATTATTATTATTTTTTTTTGCAGGGGGACACTATTCAGTCCATAGCACTCCACCCCAATCGCCTGTAATTTGTGTCCTTCTCACATATAAAAAACACACACATTTCTCCCCCAAATGTCACAAGTCTTAACTCGTTCCAGCATCAATCCTAATGTCTAAAGTCCAAAGTCTCATTTAAATATCATGTAAATCAGATATGGGTGAGACTCAAAGTAAAAGTCATTCTGAGCCAAAACTCCCCTCCAGCTGTGAAGCTGTGAAACAAAACAAGTTATGTGCTTTGGAAATGTAATGGTGGGAGAGGCACAGGATAGACATTCCCACTACAAAGGGAAACAAATGAGAGAGGAGGAAGGGTAATAGGCCCCAAGCGAGTCCAAAACATAGGACATCAAATCCCATGAGATTTTAAGGCTCAAGAACAATCCTTTTTGTCTCCCAATGCTTGGTCTTATGGGCCCACTGGGGTGGCATGGCTACATCACTCCCTTTGCTCTGTAGGGCAGCTCTGCAGTAGCTCCTTCTATGCCCCAACCCTGCCCTCCTGACACCCAGGTGGTGTCCCTGATGATCTCCAGGTCACCTTTGCAGTCCTTCTTACCTTTTCTTCAATGATAGCATACATTCACAGTTTTCCTTCATTAGGTCTCACTTTCTCTGTTTCCTTTAGTCCCATCTGGTAGTTTTTCTGGTGGCTTATTTCCTCTCTATCCTTGGCTTCTGGTGAGATGGCCAATGAAGTCTATGGGTCACACCCACACTAACCTCCTTAACAAAGGTTGGTTTGCCATACCCTTAGTTTTTTCTTCTAGAATATACTCTCTCATTTTTTGTAACATAGACAGGCAGGCTTAGAATTTTCCAAATCTTTGTTTGCCTAACAATTCCATCTTCAATTCATTTCTCTCCTTTTTCATTTTACAATATGCAGCCAGAAAAAACCAAGATGCCGCTTCAACACTTCGATTAGATATCTCCTCAACTAAACACCCAATTTCATCCCTCACAAGTTGTACCTTCAACAGAACACTAGAACACAAACACAATTTAGCCAAGTTCTCTGCCACTTTATAACACTGCCTTTCATCAAGTTTTTAATAACATGTTCTTCATTTCTGTTTGAGATTTCATCAGAATGGCCTCTGACAACCATATTTCAATCAACTTTCTATACATAATTATTTATGTATTCTCTAAGATGACAGAGGCTTTCTCTATAGCTTTCTTCTTTTTACCTTGAGCCAATACTGGAATTGCTTTTAAAATTCCCTTCACAGGAATATTGGCTTTTTCTAGCACATACATCAAAACTTTTCTAACCTACACCCATTATCCAATTCCAAAGCTATTTCCACAGTTTTACATATTTATTACACTATTTCTCCACTTTTCTGTACTAATTACTGTCTTAATCAGCTCAGGCTACTGTCACAAAATACTATACACTGAGTGGCTTAAACAATAAACAATTATTTCTCACGGTTCTGGAGGCTCGACATCTGAGATTAAGGTGCTCATAGATATGGGGACTGGGTTAGGGCCTCTTAAGGTTTGCAGGCAACTGTCTTCTTATTTTATCTTTCCATGGCATAGGACAAAGAGACAGAGAGACAGAGACACAGACAGAGACAGAGAAGGGGGGTGGGGGCAAGGAGACAAGCTGTTTTGTATCTCTTATCATAAGGGACTCCACTTCATGACTTAATTACCTCCTAAATGCTCCATCTGGAAATACCATCACATTGAAGGTTAGGGCTTCAGCATGTGAATTTTGTGGGAACACAAACATTCAGCCCAAAGCAAACCTGAAAGGTATCACGTGGAAGCCTGAGGCTTCACACCATATGATTCTATTTGTATGACCTTTTGGAAAAGCGAAAAGTATACAGGCAAAAATCAAATCACTGGCTGCCTGGGCTAAGTCTGGGTAGGAGGTTGACTGTAAAGAGATAGAAGAATTGTTTGAATTGAATGATGTGTCTGAATTTTGAATTGATGATAGTATCCTGTTTCTTTACTATGATAATGATTACAGAGCCCTATACATATGTCAAAACCCACCACACTGTAAAATTTAAAAGGGTGAACTTTATTGTTTATAAATGATACTTCAATTTTGTACTTAAAACTTGGACTCAGAGGTAATATTTACTTAAAAATAAAAACACACAGAAGCCACATTTGTTATGAGCTCCAATTCTGTGAAGGCAGGGCTTTGAAAATTTGAAAGTAAAAGGGAGAAAAAGACTGCTCTTTGCCTAATAATAATTTTAGTCAAATTTTTGAAAGAGCCACAGTTTCAAAGTTACCTTTCTCTGTTTCTCTCTGTATCCTGCTATTCCTCTCTCTACGTTCCAGAAAACTTGAAATAGCTTTGATGTATTCAGATCCAAAATGTGCCTTCTATATATGTGTACTTTTTTTGTTCTAAAATGCTTCATTCTTCACAACTGTCTTTCTTATCCTCTCCTCAAATGCAAATTTCTATCTGTCAATATACTTTTTCTTAGTAACGTATTTTGGAAAACTGATTTTGCTGGGTTAATATAAATATATGAAGGCATGGAACACAGAAAAGTACTTTGAGAAAGAGAATATACCTCCCTTAAAATTAAATTACTGTATCATCAAAGCAAGTCAAAGCTTTTGATTCTATATGTAAAACATTAAATTATAAAGAATGAATTTTATATATATGATCTATTGTTTACTATGTGGTAAACTTAATATATATTAAAATTGGCAGTGAAGGAGTTATCCCAGCTCTTTGGGAGGCCAAGGCAGGTGGATCACGAGGTCAGGAGATCAAGACCATCCTGGCTAACATGGTGAAACCCTGTCTCTACTAAAAATACAAAAAAATTAGCTGGGCGTGGTGGCGCACGCCTGTAATCCCAGCTACTTGGGAGGCTGAGGCAGGAGAATCGCTAGAATCCGGGAGGCGGAGGTTGCAGTGAGCCAAGATCGCACCACTGCACTCCAGCCTGGCAACAGAGTGAGACTATGTCTCACAAAAAGAAAAAAGAAAAAAGCACGAGTACAATACCAAAGTGTAACGAGAGACTCCAGTTGTTGAGTCAGCTCTTCTGTTTTTTGTTTGTTTGTTTGTTTGTTTTTTTTTTTAGCCCCTTCTTTCCCTTTCCTTTAAAGTACAGAGAACCTCTTAAAGTTCCAAGTTGTATTTTTCTGACAGCCACTGTGCCCAGTGCTTTTGGTTGCCTCCACACAAGCATTTTCTCCTTCCTTGCTAATGAAGGCAGATTCCATTCACTCCTTAGGTATTCAGGTACTTAAGAGGAAGCTGAACCTACTCTGCCTCTGGCCAGGAAACAGGTGTTGTCATTTTATTTCCCTTGCCAGTAAATGACTTTATGGAGGAGAAGATAGCTTGAGACTTCTGGGAAAATTTTTTCTCACACTTTAAAAGGGATGTGAGTAAGGCACTGTAGATTTAATTGTGCCCCCAGCCCCAAATTCATACATTGAAGCCCTAATCTCCAGCACGACTATATCTAGAGATACGGCCTATAAAGAGGTAATAAGGTGTAAACGAGGTCATGGGGTGGGGCCCTAGTCCAATAGAACTGATGTCCTTATAGGAAGAGGAGGCAACACCAGGGCTAGCTCTCTTGCCATGCTAACACAGAGGAAAGACCCAGTGAGAACACAGCAAGAAGGTGGCTGTCTACAAGTCAGGAAAGAGAGGACTTACCAGAAACCAAATTTGCTGCCACTTTTATATGGACGGCTATCCTTCAGGATTGTGGGAAATTAAATGTTTTAGGCACCCAGACTGGAGTATTTTGTTACGGTAGCCTGAGCAGATTAATACATAAGAGAAACATCCACTATCCTCTTCTTGGCTTTGGACTTGGCTATGTGAAAATGTGATGATTGCCGCTTCTGTGCTTCTTTTGAGTTCATGAAGGGAAAAGCCTGAGAGCAAAAGCCAACAGACTGATAATATTAGAGAAAAAGAATTCCAGTCCTTCATGATTTTACTAAACTCTTAAATAAACCAAACCTCCATCTCCTCACTCACCCTGTCACTTCTTGGTCAGATTCCTACCTTCTCTTTGTTTTTTTTGAGACGGAGTCTCGCTCTGTCGCCAAGGCTGGAGTGCAGTGGCCGGATCTCAGCTCACTGCAAGCTCTGCCTCCCGGGTTTATGCCATTCTCCTGCCTCAGCCTCCTGAGTAGCTGGGACTACAGGCGCCCGCCACCTTGCCCGACTAGTTTTTTGTATTTTTTTTTTTTTTCTTTTTGAGACGGAGTCTTGCTCTGTTGCCCAGGCTGGAGTGCAGTGGCCGGATCTCAGCTCACTGCAAGCTCCGCCTCCCGGGTTCCCGCCATTCTCCTGTCTCAGCCTCCCGAGTAGCTGGGACTACAGGCGCCCGCCACCTCGCCCGGCTAGTTTTTTGTGTTTTTTATTAGAGACGGGTTTCACCATGTTAGCCAGGATGGTCTCGATCTCCTGACCTCGTGATCCGCCCGTCTCGGCCTCCCAAAGTGCTGGGATTACAGGCTTGAGCCACCGCGCCCGGCCAACAGTTTTTTGTATTTTTTAGTAGAGACGGGGTTTCACCATGTTAGCCAGGATGGTCTCGATCTCCTGACCTCGTGATCCGCCCATCTCGGCCTCCCAAAGTGCTGGGATTACACCTATCTGCTCTTATCCCACCAAGAGAGCTCCAATGATGGTGGTCATGATGCCTCTAACCATGGGTGGTTGTGGGAGTACAAAAGCCACAGGAACTTCTACATATACAAAGGCCTTTGGTCAAGAACTGCCTGAAAAATATTTTTTTTACCATTGTAAAACTCAGTATTTAGCCGGAATCCTTCATGCTACATTTATTTGAAATAAGAGTCTTATCTTTTGTAGCACTTGTCCTTAATAGACTATAAATATCCATCTCATAAATTTTTTATCTATTTTGAAGTTTCATCTGGAAAAAAAAAAAAAGTTAGGTTATCACTGTTTTTCATATATCCCAAGCCCTCTGGCAAGCCAACTGGGCTGTGGCCCAGCTTGTGACTTTTCTTGGCAGAAAGGAGGTTTTGTTCTTAAACATCTCAATGGGAGCTAAGCTACCAGAGCTCGATTCTGTTTTATGCTCTTCTGTTACATCACTGAAGGCCACCTGTCCACTTCACAGTCCTTGTCACTCAGTTCAGGATGTGAGCTGCTTCTTTCAGTGTAGGGTTATGAACATTGGAGTACCCAGGAGCTACTGTAAACTTCTATTTGTCTCTGCATATGTGTTGTTTATTTTACTACTTGGTGGCCTAGGCTCATAGCAATATAGGTTTGATTTTTTCCCAAGTCTTGTGAAAAGCCTTTCTTACATATTTTAATTCTAACAATTATCCTGACGTAGGTATTGTCATCCCTGTTTCACAGAGACACAAGGTAATTTGCCTGGGGTGATCAAAATAGTAAGTGGAAAAGACAGCATATAAACTCAGATTATCCTGACACCAAAGTCCACGTTGTTAAAATACTTCAATCTACTGCCATTGTAAAATCTGTTATGGTAGAGGGAATGCTCAGATTATATTAAATTTCTTCACTGTAGCATGAGGTAAAAAGGACTTTAAAGATAAAACAGGAGGGAGTGATGAAGAGACAGAAGCCTAAGGGATCAGAGTGAAGACCAGGATGATGCAATCTTTGGTGATTCTAAGTGCTGGATCTTGTATAGGTTCAGACATGAAGCGTGCTGGAACTTTAGAGATGTATTTGTTTACATCTGTTCTGCATACCTGTATCTGCTCCTCATCTAACTACACCCTCTATCTCTCTCCAAAGTCCATGTGATTCTGGTAGGCCTGCCCATTACATGACTCCATTCCCTTGACTAAGTGGTTTGTCCAGGAGTGGCTGTTACATAAGCCAGGACAATCAAGGATTGATAAATCACTGAAGATGGTGAGAGGTCAGGTTTCCCCCTTCTCTAAGATCATTAAGCAGAGATGACTTAAGACACAATCAGTAGATAGCCACGTTTCCAACTACTTGGAATGAGCCAATGTAGCAGTAGAGATTGGATGGGGAAGATGATAGAGGCAGAGATTGAGAAACAATCATGGTGGTGATTGAGTTCCTGGTTCCAATATCTGAGGTCCCTGGATATGATCTGTTTTCTGTGGGAAGTCCTTTGATCACATGAAATGTTTCAGCAGCCCTCCATTAAGTCTTGTTCACCCTTTTGGCATCTCTATCACTTGCAACCAAAAGAATACTGATGACTATAGTAGACTTTGGGGACTGAGTAATGCAACTAACACTCTCACTTCAAACAGTAGCTTCCTAAGTGATATGGTAAATATACAAACTGGGCAAGTGACAGATCTCAATTACGTGGTATGATGTGTGTTTGCAAGCCTTCTGGAGCTTGTAGGCTGTGGGGCAATATTTGAAGTCAGCTATAATAGGGTTGGCAGCATCTTCGTTTCTGAGATTTACACAGTGATTCATCTGAGCTGAAACGGAAGTCTAGTGTCCTCAGAGCAAGACCACAGCTGAACATGTTTGGAATTCAAGCAAGAGCTCTAGAGGTAGACAATACAAAATAAACAAAAACATAGCCATATGATCTGGTGATCTTGGTAGATGCTCAGATAGAGTTAGGGTTAAGGATGCATTTCAAAGACCCCCCAAGTATCAAAGGGCTCATCTTAGGGGCAATATACATTAACCAGTCTTGTGACAGAAGAGTTATACTTCATGGCTTCATTTATCAAGTTTTAATTGAATACCTAATGTGATCAGACACTGTGACTATGACCCAGGTTTGGTTCTAATTGGCATAGGATCTAGTCTGAGATGGATATGTAGAATTGTACAATGTGGCAGGATTACATGGATAGAGGATTTTAAAGGGTAGACTCTCAAGGGCTAAGAGGTTTTACTTGTTTGTGGGAAAAAAACACACACACACACACAGACGCACACACACACAACCATTATCTGAAAGTTCTTCATACTACTCCAGTTCTAGTCTCTCCACTGAAATCAAAACTTATATATCCAAATGCATATTTGATATCATCACTTGGAAATCTGAGAGTTATCTCTAATTTAGCATGGCCAAATAAAACAGTTTCTCTGCAAGTCTTCCCTGGCTTAGTAAATTGCCACATCACACAAACACTGAGTTGCTTGTCTTCAAAGGAGTGAGTGACTTGATAAATTTTCATGGTATAAATATGATTATTGTGATAATCTAATAGTTTATCAACTAAACTCTTGAATTTTTTTTTTTTTTTTTATAAAACTTACATGTCTGAGCACTGTAGTTCTCATGCTATTAGAGGATACAGCTTTCGGGACTGATGGACTCATTTTTCCAATTATAATCCAAGATTAGTAGCTATGTGGCATTCCTAAGGCTTTCCCCTTGCTACCATAACTGGAAAAGGTTTACAGCACAAATGTCGGATGAATACCGATAAAATATTTGTGGCAATGGATATTGCTTTGTCATATATCCTTTATACTATGTTTCTTGAAAATATCTCCTGGATAAATCCTGACATGGTAAAAGTAGAATTCACTTGATTTCTTTTCATTCTTTAGCCTAGTGAAATGGGGAGTAAGGGAAAAGGTGAGAACAATTAAGAAGAGAAATAGAATTACTTAGTAAATGGGTCAGGTCAATTAAAGTTTAGCACTCCACAAAATAATGAGTGCCTGGGACTAATGAAAAGAATTTTTAAGGTCACTTAGGTCTTTAAACATGTAATTTACTGTTTGAAAATCTTCCTTTGAAATGAAAAGTGACTTTGAAGAAGTTGTAAATTCACTTTGCAATAAGTCAGAGATCAGGTACATCACCTGCTGGTAAAAGTGGAACACTGTAATTTGATTGTTTCATCCTCTGTGATAATAGTAAAATCCATCAATCTGTGATTCAAAACTCACACATGATATGGTTCTCTCTCCTTGTATTTTATAAAAAGATTTTAAATGTTTAGATATTCTAGTATCTTTAAAGTACTACATGAGATGTAGAGAGAACATTGTATAATGGTAAGTTTTATTAAATATTGATTTTTTATTACTCTTTTTCATCCCAGAGTCCTGGTCTCCTGTTATAGTAACTGTTCAAGTTAGCTGCATCCCAGATAATCTGGGAGGGGGAAAAGCACCAGCATATTTCCAAGACCCGAGTTAAATATATGGGCCTTTCCTCTCAAATGTGTGACAATGAAAAACATGATTCTTCTTTGTGCATTAGTTTCTCTGCCTATAAAATAAATATTCCATGTAGCTCATGTAGTAAGAGATCTCTGATATATTGAGCTCTTTTAGAAAAGTTTTGTAAAAATGCAATAGAATTATGATTTCTGGATCTCATTCTTGCTAAGAATGAAAATAAAACTTTTGTAAGCACTTCAGAATAATAGAACAAATAACAGCAAACTCCCCAACAGAGAGACTGTACTTGCCCTTCTGAAATCTGTTAAAATCAAACAATGTATATAGGCATACATAAGTCCTGTGCCAAATACAGAACTAAGGTCCAGCATGGATAACATCTGAGACACATTTCATGATTGGCTCTACCACTTTCCTTCACAGAAATCAATGACTAAAACTTGGAGACATGTAGAGAACATTCCACATAATGACAGTAGAATGCTCTTTATTCAAGTATCCAGCTGAAATCATCTTTGCAAAAATCATAACTGAGAAAATTATTACAGTGAAAGAGATCTGACCTAACCAACTCCATATCTTGTTTCTAACCTCAAAGCTGTCCTTGTTCTTTCCTAGGCATAGGCCAAACTAAGTTTGGGAGGAACTTAGCTTATAGTGTAACTTTGAAACAAAGCTGGTAACAGCTCTTTCCCAAACCAAAGCCCCTTTCTGCCTGGGGACTAGACTGCCTTTGCAGGACTAACAAATTAGCCCCAAGATTAGAAATTGTGGTTTAAAAGTCATGCAACTGGAGGCTGCAAGATTCTAAACCTCTCCAAGTTGTTCCTGGAGATAATTACCACTACTGTAAAACTTAAGATAAGTGCTTGAGATACTTTGCAGACTTTGCACTCAATAGATCAGCTAGCACCACTCATATTGATAAACTGGCTCATCTGGTTTTGTGGCTCCCATTAAGGAACTGGCTCAGCACAAGAGGACAGTTTCAGCACCCTATGATTTCATCTCGGACCCCACCAAGCAGAACTCCTGATTCACTGGCCACCAAATTATCCTTAAAACTCCAATCCCGGAATTCCTGGGGAGACTGATTTGAATAATAATAAAGCTCTAGTTTCCTGCACAGCTGGCTCTGCATAATGACTCTTTTTTGCAATTCCCCTATCTTGATAAATCAGCCCTGTCAAGGCAGTGGGCAAAGTGAATCTCTTGGGTGGTTACACTGCTATGGAAAGAATTGTGTCCCTCCCAGAATCACATTTTGAAGACTTAAAAAAAAAATTTATTATACTTTAAGTTCTAGAGTACAAGTACACAAAGTGCAGGTTTCTTACATAGGTATACATGTGCCATGTTGGTGTGCTGCACCCATTAACTCATCATTTACATTAGATATATCTCCTAATGCTATCCCCCTCCCCACTCCCCACACCAAATGACAGGCCCCGGTGTGTGATGTTCTCCACCCTGTGTCCAAGTGATCTCATTGTTCAATTCCCACTTATGAGTAAGAACATGCAGTGTTTGGTTTTCTGTCCTTGCAATAGTTTGCTGAGAATGATGGTTTCCAGCTTCATCCATATCCCTACAAAGGACATGATTCATCCTTTTTTATGGCTGCATAGTATTCCATGGTGTATATGTGCCACATTTTCTTAATCCAGTCTATCATTGATGGACATTTGGGTTGGTTCCAAGTCTCTGCTATTGTGAATAGTGACACAATGAACATACCTGTGCATATGTCTTTATAGCAGCACGATTCATATAATCCTTTGGGTATATACTCAGTAATGGGATGGCTGGGTCAAATGGCATTTCTAGTTCTAGATCACTGAGGAATCACCACACTGTCTTCCACAATGGTTGAACTAGTTTACAGTCCCTCCAACAGTGTAAAAGTGTTCCTATATCTGCACATCCTCTCCAGCACCTGTTGTTTCCTGACTTTTTAATGATTGTCATTCTAACTGGTGTGAGATGGTATCTCATTGTGGTTTTGATTTGCATTTCTCTGATGGCCAGTGATGATGAGCATTTTTTCATGTGTCTGTTGACTGCATAAATGTCTTCTTTTGAGAAGTGTCTGTTCATATCCTTTTCCCACTTTTTGAAGGGGCTGTTTGATTTTTTCTTGTAAATTTGTTTGAGTTCTTTGCAGATTCTGTGTATTAGCCCTTTGTCAGATGGGTAGATTGCAAAATATTTCTCCCATTCTGTAGGTTGCCTGTTCACTCCATCAGGTCATTTAAGGTCTTCTTTATGCTGTTTATTCTAGTTAGCCTTTTGTCTAATCTTGTTTCAAGGGTTTAACTTCTTTGCAATGGGTTTGAACATCCTCCTTTATCTTGGAGAAGTTTGTTATTACCGATCTTCTGAAGCCTTCTTCTCTCAACTCGTCAAAGTCATTTTCCGTTCAGCTTTGTTCCACTGTTGGCAAGGAGATGCATTCCTTTGGAGGAGAAGAGTCACTCTGATTTTTAGAATTTCCAGCTTTTCTGCTCTGGTTTCTCCCCATCTTTGTGGTTTTATCTGACTTTGGTCTTTGATGATGGTGAGGTACAGATGGGGTTTTGGTGTGGATGTCCTTTCTGTTTGTTAGTTTTCCTTCTAACAGTCAGGATCCTCAGCTACAGGTCTGTTGGAATTTACCTACATGAAGATGTAGGTAAAAGGCAGTCATCTGCAAACTCCAGACACTGTTTGCCTGGGTATCACCAGTGGAGGCTGCAGAACCCCAAATACTGCAGAACAGCAAATGTTGCTGCCTGATCCTTCCTCTGGAAGCTTTGCCTCAGAGGGGCACCCGTCCGTATGAGGTGTCAGTCGGCCCCCTACTGGGAGGTGCCTCCCAGTTAGGCTACTTGGGGGTCAGGGACCCACTGGAGGAGGCAGTCTGTCCATTCTCAGATCTCAAACTCTGTGCTGGGAGAACCACTATTGTCTTCAAAGCTGTCAGACAGGTACGTTTAAGTCTAGAGAAATTTCTGCTGCTTTTTGTTCAGCTATGCCCTGCCCCCAGAGGTGGAGTCTACAGAGGCAGGCAGACCTCCTTGAGCTGTGGTGGGCTCCACCCAGTTTGAGCTTCCTGACCACTTTGTTTACTCACATAAGCCTCAGCAATGGTGGATGCCCCTCTCCCAGCCTCGTTGCTGCCTTGCAGTTCAATCTCAGACTGCTGTGCTAGCAATGAGCAAGGCTCCGTGGGTGTGGGACCCTCCAAGTCAGGCACGGGATATAGTCTCCTGGTGTGCCATTTGCTAAGATCCTGTGAAAAGCACAATATTAGGGTGGGAGTGACCCGATTTTCCAGGTTCCATCTGTCATGGCTTTCCTAGGCTTGGAAAGGGAATTCCCCGACCCCTTGTGCTTCCTGGATGAGGCAATGCCTTGCCTTGCTTTGACTCATGGTCCATGGGCTGCACCCACTGTCCTGCACTCACTGTCCGACAAGGCCCGGTGAGATGAACCCAGTACCTCAGTTGGAAATGCAGAAATCACCCATCTTCTGCATAGCTCATGCTGGGAGATGTAGACTGGAGCTGTTTCTATTTGGCCATCTTGGAAAATCCCATGTTTTGAAGATTTAACCCCCAGTGTGATATTTGGGGCCTTACTTTAGATTAAGTCATGAGGATGGGGTCCTCATAATATAATTGGTGCTCCCATAAGAAGAGACCACAGAGTTTTCTCTCCCTGTCTCCCTAGAAGATGAAGATGTAGGTAAAATGCAGCCATCTGCAGAGCAGGGCGAGAACCCTCACCAAAAACTGAATTTGCCAGCATCCTGATCTTGGATTTCCTAGCCTCCAGAAATGCAATAAATAAATGTATTTATTTAAGCCATTCATTTTATGCTATTTTGTTATAGAAGCCTGAGCTGATTAAGACAGTCATTGTACTAAGAAGTGTAGGGCTGTTGTAACGAAGAACTAAAACTACTGAAGCAGCTTTGAAACGGGGTAAGGGATGGAGGTTAGAAAAGTTTTGAGGTACATGGTAGAAAAAGCCAATAGTGCCATAAAGGAAGAGGTAATTCTGGCAAGGACTCAGAAAGAAAAGAGAAGAGCTGTGGAGAAAGCTCCTATCCTCTCAGAGAATATGTTAATATTCATGAACAAAATATTGGTAGGTGTCTTAGTTCAAGTGTGCTGCTGTAGCAAAATACCTGATACTGGCTAATTTACAAAGAACAGAAGTTTTTGTTCCTCACTGTTCTGGAGGCTAAGAAGTCCAAACTCAGGTTTATTTCAAACGTATTGCTAGTATTGCAGATGGCTGTCTTCTTCCTATAATCTTAAGTGGCAGAGAGAAAGAGACAAAGATCTAGAGACAGAAAGAAAAAAGAGAAAGCACACTCTTTGTGGTTTCTCTTCTTATAAGGGCACTAATTACATGATGGTACCCCACACTCATGATCTCATGAAGCCTAATGACCTTTTGGAGACCCCATCTCAATGGGAGTCAGGTCCTCAATATATGAAAATTTTAGGGAGACACAATTAAGCCCATGTGGAAACACATGTCTGTTGTTTAAGCCACTTGTTCTATGGCATTTTGTTATTTCAGCCTGAACTGACAAATAAACATGCATAGACCATTCACAAAGATAGAGTATATCACAGGCCATAAAACACACCTTAACAGTTTTAAAAGAACTGAAATGATATAGAGTACATTCTGTAATCATAATGGAATCAATGAGAAATCAATGGGAGAAAGACAACAGAAAACTGAAAAACAATAGAGAAATCACTTAAGCAAAAAGCTGTTTCTATGAAAAAAGTCAATAGAATAACACTTTCAACAACTTAAAGAAATGGACCAGTCCTTCAAAAACCAGAAATTACCAAATCTCAACAAGGATGAAAGAGACTATGTTGATAGTTTTTTAACTATTAAAGAGTAAAGAGCTTTAATTCATTATTTATTTATCTAGGCATAGTGGCATACAATTGTAGTCCCAGCTACTTGAGAGGCTGAAGTGAGAGAACTGCTTGAGCACAGTATCTCAAGGTTGCAGTGAGCTATGACTGTGCCATTTCACCCCAGCCTAGGGTACAGAGAAAAGTTGTCTTTCAAAAAAAAAAAAAAAAAAGAAAAGAAAAAAGAAGTTTCATTAAAAAGTTGTCCAGGCCCAAGTGATTTCACTGGAGAACTCTACTAAACATTTTAACAACTAGGTAAGAACAAGTTTATTCAAACTCTCCCAGAAAATCTCTTCTCCTTTTAGAAGAGTAGAGAATGCTTCTCAACTCATTTATTGATGTCAGCATTGCCCTAATACAAAACGAGAAAAATACAGTTTAAAAAATAAAGAAGACCAATATCTCTTATAAATGTAAAAATCTTTAACCCATTATTTAAAAAAATAATTAAGCAATCTATAACAAAGTTCTATTCTATGACCAGGTGGGATTTCTTCCACATATATATAAAGCTGTTTCAACATTGGAAAATCAAACACTGTAACCCACTATATCAACAAGCGAAAAAATAAAAATCATATGATGATATCAATTGACACAGAAAAAAATATTTGACAAAATCCAACACCCACTTATGATAAAAGCACTCAGCAGGAAAGGAATGGAGAGAAATTAACTTAACTTGATAAAGGGCATATAAGAAAACATATAGATAACATCACACTTTGACGGTGAAAGACTGAATGCTTTCTCCACAAGTTCAGGAACAAGTCCAGCATGTCTGCTCTACTACTATTATTCAGTGTAGTACTGGAATTTTAGCCACTGCAATGAGCAAAAAAAAAAAGAGGTTAAAAAAAAAAAAAAAAAAAAAACATATAGAGTGGGCCAGGCACAATAGGTCAAGCCTGTAATCCCACCACTTTGGGAGGCTGAGGAGTGACGACTGCTTGAGCCCAGGAGTTTAAGACCAGCCTAAGCAACTTAGTGAGTCCTCCATCTCTAAAGGAAAATATTGAAAAGATTTAGCTGTGTGTGGTGGTGTGTGCCTGTAGTCCCAGCTACTCGGAGCTGAGGTGAGAGTATCACTTGAGTCTGGAAGATCAAGGCTGGAGTGAGTCATGATTGCACCACTGCACTCCAGCCTGGGCAACAGAGTGCAACACTGTCTCAAAAAAAGAAAAAAGGAAAAAGAAAGAAAGAAAGAAAGAAAAAGAAAAGCCATACAGAGTGTAAAGGAAGAAATAAAACTCCTTCTAGTTGTGGATGACATGATTGTCTTCACAAAAAAACTCAAGGGATATACAAAACACAAAATCAAAAATAAACAATGAGTAAGTGAGTTCATCAAAGTGGCAGGATACAAGATCAACACATAAAAATCAATTGTATGTTTACATACTAACAATAAACACGTATAAACCAAAATTAGAAACTCAATACCATATATAATTGCTCCAAGTAAAATTAATTATTTACATATACATTCAACAATACATGTATAGGATCTAGATGCTGAAAATTATAAAATGTTGATAATAGAAATCGAAGAAAATCTAAATAAATGGAGATATACTCTGTTCATGAACAGATAACTAGGAAGACTCAACATGGTAAATATGTTAATTTTCCACAATTTAAGCTATAGGATTAATGCAATTTCCTACCGAAAAGAAAGTTTTCTGTAGACACAGACAAGCTTATTCTAAAATTCATATGGAATGACAGACCCTGCAAATGACAAAAAATCTTGACAAAAAAAAAAGAATAAAATGGGAGGAATGATCTATATGATATTAAGCCTTACTTTGTAGTAAAGTAATCCAGACAGTGTAGTACTGAAGGAACTACGGATGTATAAACCAATGAAACAGAATAGAGAATCCAGAAATAGATCTGCACAGATGTGCCTAAGTAATTTTTGACAACAGTTTAAAAGTAATTCAATGGAGTAAGTCTATATCCTCTTCTCCAAACAATGCTAGAACAAGTAAGCATCCACAGGCAAAAAACTGAACTTTGACTCAAACCTAATATCAATTCAAAATGAATTATAGACTGACATAATGTAAATATACTTAAATTTAGAAAATAAAACCATAAAACTTTTATAAAAATAGCACACGAGAAAATTTCAGAATTTAGGAGTCAGCAATTTGACTTGACACCAAAGTACCATCCAGAAAAGTAAAATTGGTAAGTTAGACCACATGAAACTAAAACTATTTTCCTCTGTGAAAGGCCAGGTAGTAAGGATGAAAAGAAAAGCTACAGGCAGGGAGAAAATATTTGCATACTATGTATCTGACAAACGACTAGTACTTAGAATATACAAAGAACTCTCAAACCTCAGCAGTGAAAAAAAAAAAAAATTAGAGAATGTGAAAAGAACACGAAAACACAATTCACTGAAAATGTATACAGATGGTAAATAAGTACATGAAATTACATCCAATATCATTAACCATGAAGAGAATGCAAATTAATACCACAATGGGATATACTGCCCACCTAATGTAATGGCTAAAATAAAAAACAGGGAAGATACCAAATTCTGGCAAGGATGCAGCAAAACTGAATCATATATATTTTGCTTGTGAGAACATAAAATGATATAGGCACTCTGGAAATTAGTTTCACATTTTCTTATATACCTAAACATGCAATTTCCATAAGGCCCAACAATTCCCTTCTGGGCATTTATCCCAGAGAAATGATAATTTATGTTCATACAAAAACCTGTGTATAAATGTACATAGCTGTTTTTTGTTTAATAACTAACAACTGGAAATAGCCAAGGCATTCTTTAATGGATGATTTTACAAACAGGGTATATGTATGCCAAGGAATATTATTCAGCACTAAAAAGGAATGTAGTACTGAAAGAACTTCAATGAACCTCAAATTATGCTGAGTGAAAAAAGCAAATATCCAAAGATTATATACTGTATGATTCCATTTACCTCATATCTTTAAAATGATAAAGTTTTAGAAATGGAAGAGAATTTAATGTTTGCCAGTATTTAGTGACAGAAGAGAGGGGATAAAGACAGGTGTGATTATTAAAAGGCAAGGTGGGGGGATCGTTGCGGTGTTGGTACTGTCCAGTATCTTGATATGCAAATATACATAGGTGATACAATTTTATAAAGCTTAACACACACACACACACACACACACACACACACACACACACACACAAATGAGGACAAGTAAAAGTAGGGAAAGTTGAATAAAAGTGATGGATTATATCAATGTCAATGTCCTGGTTGTGATATTTCACTATAGTTTTGCAAGATGTTACTATTGAGTGGAAAACTGGAGGACAAAGTACACGACAGATCTCTGTATTATTTCTTATATTTGCATGTAAATCTACAATCATTTCAATAAAAATGTCAATTAAAAATAAGAACTGCACTCATGAAAACAATATACATACACAGATTAGTAAATATATAAGAGATGGTTGCTTGCATTATAAAGTACTTTTATATTTCATAATGTAATTTATTGTTTATTACTTTCAGCAGTAAACATTTCTGTTTAATTCAAAATAGAGCTGAATTTAAACATGACAAGGTTTAAAGGTTACAGGTTTCAGGCTTAACCTCCCTCATAAAACAGACTTATGGTTTCATTGGCAAGAGATTTGTTCACAGTATTTGCAAGACTGAACTGTACAGTTACCACTGAGAAGCTACTGTATAATGGGAAAATCACTGATATAAGCTCCTTTTGGAATTCATAAAGCTTTGCTACACAACATTGTGCTCAGGAGCATCATTGGATTGGTTAGGTAGTTTTAATGCAAATTAAGACACTATTCACATTTAATTTCAGAGGATCTGCAATGAGGCAAATCATACTTCTTAGAAATCTCATCAGATTTCCCATGCCTTCTACTATTCCAGCAATTCAATATTTTGTTTACAATCATTTTGTTCTTTGTGGTGGGAAAGGTTTTTACTGTTTCATGATGTGTGCATCCAATTTCTACCAAGACTGTTTGCTCGACTGAAGCCTAAAATGCTGAAACTTCTGTAAAACGCACATATTTCTGCTTCCGTTATAAAAGTTTAAGCTCCTTAAGCTCCAGATTTTTTCTAAGGAAATATCATTAATTCAATTTTCCTTAAGAATGGACTGTGCGTAGTTAAATCTCTGAAGATGGAGTGATTTTCTCTTCCTGGTCAGGTTAATTTCATGATTAAGTCATTTTCCCTGTTGCTTAATCACTACTAAGCTAGTTATTTAGAATAAAAACATAAGATTTATATTGTTTAATCCATTATGCTGAAAAGAAGAATAAAGGGTAGCTGATTTAAAATTTCAAAGCTAAACTACTCTACTATTGCATATAATGCTGCAAAATCCTCCCAGGTGCAGCTGCTGTTGTCTATCTGTACATTAAAACTCAGTCATGGACACTGATATTATCAAATTAAGGGGATTCTATGAAAATATTTCTAGATTATAATATGCCTATGAATTGATTTTTCTTTTATTTTTTGTGCCATCTGAAATTCCCCGAGAGTGACAAATTATTCTTAACATAGTGACTCAGGTAATATGACTTTCAGTATTTCACTATTACCTCATATCAGTAACAATCTTTCTCATACAATATATTGTGCATGTAATGTATTTGAAATTTGATACCCATTTCTATCAAACTACTTAAATCTCTCATATTACAACCACTCCTATCTCTTGAATAACCCGATGGTAATGGAAAATGCTTTGCAACTTAAGTAACATGCAGCACCTTTTTAATAAGCAGAGTAGAGAAAATAGGAGATTCCTAGAAGGTTAAAATTCTAGATAAACACAATAAAATAATGAAATATTTATAGATACTAGATTAGCAGATGGCAAGTTGGTTTTAAGGTAACTAGGCATAGGATAGCTGCCCATAGGAGTGTGAATTTGAAATTATTTTAGATTATAAGAAAAAGGAGATATTTGTTGACAAAAGTAGATGAAGATACCAAAAATTATCAGAAGCCAAAGGAAACAAGGCTGAAGTGAGAGAAACACCATCACCACTACCTCCAAGCTCACTGAGTGAGTATCACGCACCAGGTACCATTTAATGTACTTTACATGGATGCTGTGGGCTGATTACATCCCTTCAAAATTCAAATATTGAGGCCTAGACTCCTGTACCTCAGAATATTTCTAGATAAGGCCTTTAAAGAAGTGATTAAGTTAAAATGAAGTCAAAAGAGTGAACCCTAATCCAATGTCACTGGTGTCCTTATAAAAATAGGACATTTCTACATACAGAGAGATTCCAGGGATGTACACACAGAGAGAAAAGACCATGTGAGGACACAGTGAAAAGAAGGCCATCTGAAAGCCAAGGTGAGATGGCCAAGGAAACCAAACGTGCTCATACCTCTATCTTGGAATTCCAACTCCCAAATAGGCAAGAAATACATTTCTGTTGTTTGAGCCATATAGTTGATGGTACTTGATTATGGCAACCCTAGCAAAGTAATAGAATGGATTAACCTGTTTATTCCTCATGAAAGCCCTATATTATTATCCCCATTTTACAGGTGAATAAATTGAGGCAGAGATGTTAAATGAGATCTCTGCTTGAGATCACACACCAATGAGTATAAAATCCTGGAATTAGGCCCAGCCAGCCTACCTCTAAAGTAGTGTGGTTAACCATGATTAACACTGTTCAGAACGGAGTGGCTCTTTAGAAAGAGGTTAGAAAACACTGGAATGTTAAAACTCATTCACTCACATTTATCTATTAAATATTTCCTGAATGTGTATGTGCAAAAGACATTTACACATCAGTGTAAATTCATCATATATTTTTCCTTTAAAAAACTTAGAATCTGGGCCGTGCATGGTGGCTCACACCTGTAATCCCAGCACTTTGGGAGGCCGAGGCGAGTGGATAACCTGAGGTCAGGAGTTCGAGACCAGCCTGACCAACATGGTGAAACCCCATCTCTACTAAAAATGCAAAAATGAGCCAGGCGTGGTGGCAGATGCTTGTAATCCCAGCTACTCAGCAGGCTGAGGCAGGAGAACTGCTTGAACCCAGGAGGCAGAGGTTGCAGTGAGCTGAGATCGCACCATTGCACTCTAGCCTGGGGGACAAGAGCAAAGTTCTGTCTCAAAAAACAAAACAAAACAAAACAAAACAAAATGAAACAAAAAAACTCAGAATCTAGTAGGAGGGAAAAAATGATATGCATAAAGAAACAAGTTAGAAGAAAGAAATATGTCCCCAAAGACTGAAAATTATCTAGATGTATTCAGATGAAGGGAGATCCCTTTTGCTCTGAGAGGTTCAAGAGTCTTAGAATTTGAGGTGGCATTTGAGTTACCCTCAAAATATCTGTCAAGCAGGAATCTTTGAAAAAGAGGAAAATGGAAAGCTACATAAGCATAAAAGGAAGAAGCAATCACAGGAAAATTGAAGGGTCTGTGAGGGACAGGGTGGGAAAATAAGGTTTCAAAGTGTGCTTTGGAAGAGGATTAGAAATTCTTATAAATGCCCGAGGTTCTGTGCTTGCTATGGAGGGTCATTCAGTCAACAGAAGCTGCATTTTGTTTTAAAGAGAAAAATTGCTTCAGTTCATAGACTACGTATATGAGAACTGAATTCAGACTTACATTTCCATCAGTATCTTATTTAATCTGATTATTTTAATAAGTAATTTTCAGTTGCTACATTCTCAGCTCTATTTCAGCTTTTCATATTTCCACTAAAAATTACTATCAGTAATTTCTCTTTTGCCTTCAAACTGTGTTTCTTTCTCCCTGTGGCACTATTGTAGGGAAGATTTTATTTTCTTTCCAGTTTTATTCTGCTTAAAGTCAATAGAGACCATTTATGCTTTACAATTTTATCAGACCTCAAAGCTTTGTTATGTGAGGATTTGAATACAGAATTAAATAGAATTAGATTTCTAGAGGTTTGTCTTCTGTAGAGTACAAAAGACTTTAAATTTTTAACAAGTTTCATAAGCTTAGTGTTTTCTTTTTTAAGCTCCCATGACTTAGAAACAGGCCTGGGTACTAATTTATACAAACATCATCATTTGACATATTAACTAGACAAACGAGGTATTCACCACCACCCCGTTAATATTCTTCTGTTGCAGGAAGTCAGGGAGCCCGTACAGAGGGACCAGCTGAAGCCATGGCAGAAGAACATAAATTGTGAAGATTTTATGGACATTTCTTAGTTCCCCAAATTAATATTTTTAAAATTTCTTACACCTGTCTTTACTGCAATCTCTGAACATAAACTGTGAACATTTCATGGACATTTATCACTTCCTCAGTCAATACTCTTATAATTTCCTATGATTGTCTTTACTTTAATCTCTTAATCCTGTCATCTTCATAAGCTGAGGATGTATGTCACCTCAGAACCCTATGATGATTGCGTTACCTGCACAAATTGTTTGTAAAGCATGTGTGTTTGAACAATATGAAATCTGGGCACCTTGAAAAGAACAGGATAACAGCGATTTTCAGGACCAAGGGAGATAATCATAAAGTCTTACTGCCTGCACGGCTGGGCAGAACAGTGTCATAGTTCTCTTCTTGCAAAAGCAAATAAGATAAATATCACTGAATTCTTTTTTTCAGCAATGAACAGCTGGGGAAAAGAATGTATTCCCAGGGGGAGGCCTCTAAAGTGGCTGCTCTTGGAGTGTCTGTCTTATGCCGTTGAAGATAAGGGATAAAATGCACCCTGGTCTCCTGCAGTGCCCCCAGGCTTGCTAGGATTAGGAAATTCCAGCCTGGCGAATTCTAGTCAGTCCGTTTCTCTGCTCTTGAACTTTGTTTCCTGTTAAGATGTTTATCAATGACAATGCATGCACAGTGGGACATGGAACCTCATTATTACTTCTAATTTCACCCTGGCCTTGTGATCTTGCTCTGACCCCATTTGCCTTGTGATATTTCATTGCCTTTGAAGCATGTGATCTCTGTGACCCATACCCTATTTGTACACTCCCTCCCATTTGAAAATCGCTAATAAAATCTTGCTGGTTTTGCAGCTCAGGGGCATCATGGAACCTGCCGACATGTGATGTCACCCCCGGAGACCCAGCTGTAAAATTTCTTTCTTTGTACTCTTTCTCTTTATTTCTCAGACCGGCCAACACTTAGGGAAAATAGAAAAGAACCTAAGTTGAAATATTGGGGGCTGGTTCCCCCAATATTCTTCCATCCCTCATTCTCAAGTATATATGCTTTATTCTATGAACTGATAACTAATATCAGTTTCTCATTAGTTTTTCACTTATATATTTATTTAGTTTTTTCTCTTATGTGCATATATCTTTTTCCTACCTTGTATTTACTTTTGTCAGAATAAAATTATTCTCAAAAAAGTAATAACTATTTTCCTCATAATTTTATAGTCAAAATTACATTTCAGAATTTATACAGAACTTCTTTAAAAAAAACCCATTCATTATGTCAGATGAAACATATGAAACATGTATCTTATCAGATACATTCTCAATAGCATTATTAAATGCTTAGAAAATGCATAATTGCACGTGATACAGAGTATTTTGTTCAAATTTAGATACACAGTTATTGAAAGTTTTTTTTTTTAACTACAAGGGAAGAGGATACCCTAAGGTGTCCAATTTTCTTTGTCATCCACCTGAATAACTTCAGTTAACATTAATATACATGCTAGCATAAGAGCATCTGCTTTGAATATGTAAACGGAAGTAGTAAGTGCTGGAATTGAAGGAAAAATTTGATTAAATAATACATTAGGCAATTTCATTATATAGATCAGTTCTCATTAGGAGGATTGTTCCTCACTGAATCAAATACCATAATTAAAACATTATAGATTTTTTAAAAGTCTTAATTTTTCCATTTAATTAAAAGGGAAAAAAATATGCCACTAAAAATGTAATTGCATTTTAGTACAGTGACTTGGTTTTAAATCACTGCAAATATTTAGAATTCAATAATCATACAGAATAAATCTTCTTTTTTTTTATAGCATGGTATCTTTTCTAGGAACATTTTTTTCCAGCCAATAGAAAAATGTTTCATTAATAAATGATATAAATCATATTGTAATGCTTTCTTTCCTTTAAAATCAATTATTACTGCTTTGATAACTAGTGTTTGAAAACATGAAACCCAGATCATAGTTTCTTATTTGCCAAGGAAAGCAGTGTCATTTTGAGAATAGTGGGTAACTTCTAAAGGTCACCTTGTGTGTACTGCCATTTTCATTAGCAGTACTTTTCTCTGCAAATCTGCTGACAGATGGAGAGAGACTCGAAGCTTCTGGGTTTGCCTTCCATAAACAGGAAATGTGGGCATAAGAATGATGAAGTGAAATGAACTGCCTTTTATTTCATTTTTACTTTAGCTAGTGATACAAAATTTAAAATATTTCTCTAATTCAGGCGCTTGAAAAACAAATAGTCAAGCTAAATGATATTTTGTATGGCTTATCATCTAAACATTTTTTGTTCATTCTACTTAACTAATGATATTTTAGTGATCTGTATACGGATCATCTCAGTGTCAAGTTGCTTTCTTTAGAAAGGAAAAACAGTAGTTTAAGGAAGTCTATTCTTCTTCAACAGCAAATAAAATAACCACGTTAAATTTTCATAGCTAGGACCTGGAAGCAGGGCCAGATCCATGAACACGAAACCTGTGTAGTCACACCACACCTCATGCTTAGAAGTGCCTTGCATTTAAAAGTTTGCTGATGTCTTAATATTCTTAATAACATTTCATCAAAGGGCTCCACCTTTTCATTTTGCACTAAGCCTTGAAAATTAAAACAGCCTGTCCTGCCTGGAAATGTAATTTTTAAAAGCTGTTGGCTGGTTTAAAGTTAGTCTATAGGTAACAAATAATTTGTTGACCCTTCTTCCAATTTTTATACTAATAAAAGTCAGTCTATTTACACTTAAATTATTCACTGTTCAATCACAGTCCTGGTTTATTTATTTTTTTACACACTGTAAATGTCACTTTAAAAAAGCTAACCAAGCAAAAGAGAGAGAGATTTTCAGATGATATTTGGGTCACAGACCCATGTGGGGTTTTTAAAAATCTATTTGTCTCCCAAGGTAGTAAGGGTAGGGAGAAAGGAAAAGAGGAAGACTCTAGTTTGAAAATTTGGAGAAGATAATTTATTTAAATGATACAATTACATTAATAAATTGCATATTGATTTCTGAAAATATCCAGTAATTGATTTGAATGAGTGTATTATTGCTCCCATCACCTTCCCGAGTAGCAGAAACTATATTGAGGTCATTGTATCACTCAGAGCCCAGGAAAACCTCAAATTAAAGTATTCATGGGCTTAGTGTTTTACAGCCCAGTTGAGGAATTATTGGCATCTAAAACCCAAAGTGACAACTCAATTTACTTCTGGGGGAAAAAAGAACAATCTGGAAGCCTCTGGGAAAATAAGTATAACTCAATGCTGAATCATTTCAGCATTGCTGAATCGAGCCTACTGCCTCTAATAGATAAGTAGCAAACCATTTCTAAGATTGCTCTACCCAAATAATAAAAGCATACCCTTAAACCTGACATTTCCACAGTGATGAATCTCAGATGAAATCATATGAAATGTCAAAATAAAGACAGAAAAAAAATCAATAGTTGTGCAGATGAAGCTATGTAAGGTCAATAGTTTCATAATGTTTGTGACAGGCCACCCATGTTTTTTGTGTGACAATATTTTTTAATGTGCAATAACTCCAAAGCACTGAAAATTAATTTTTGAAATGGAATTACCTCTTGACAAGGATGTAATTAAATTCATCTTTTTTTTTTTTTTTTTTTTTGCCTCCAGAGAACACAGAATGATGTGGTAAATAAGCTGCCCTATCAAGGTCAGAAATAGGTTTCTAAGGCCAGAAAAAAGGAAGCATCACTTTGGTCCAAAGGAGTGTCATTTCTCTGCCTATCCCAATTTTCTGCTATACCTCAGCACAGTCACAGACTGTGCTGGATCCTCTTCCAAACCTCCCACAGACATATGTCTTGGGGACCTTTGCAGTCCAAAACATGATTTGGCTGAGGACACCTTTTAATTTGCTGCGGAAGGAGGAAGGGAAATGATAACATGTTTCTCTACAGCTATCATATTCCTCATTCCCTCTCTCAAGAAAAAAGTGTGAACCTTTACTCCACTCCAGAGCATTCCGAAAAGATTTGCCACTAGGTTAGTCATCTGGTGTATTTCAGACCCCCAATTACACTTCTTCATGATTTGCCTGATATTTATAAAAATAAAGTTTTACCACAGAGAAAGAAAAAAAAATACAACTATAAACTTTTCATTCCTTAAAATGCATGTGTTTATAGCACAGCAGGATGTCATGGAAGATAGAGAATCTTAACAATATCCCAGTTTTAGCCTGGAGAATTAGTTTACTAATAAAAATTTATTGTGTTATACTAATTGACTATTTCTGTGTTCTCTGGCTAAAATAAGATAAAATTTTATTTACTGAGAATAATAGATACTGACAGTGTGTGGTTAAGATTGTAAACCTATGCCAATACTGAAAGGGAATATTGAAAACAGAGAAGAAGAAATAGATAAAGTAAGCAGGTCTTTAATTCTTGATTTTGGAGAGTTTTTAAAGTGAGATTTTGTGAAATGAATTGATGTTCCACAGTCACCAAACATTTTCAGATAACTAATTGCTTGTCTGAATTCTAAAACTACCCCTAAAGTTATGACATAACTAGTAGAGTTGCACTTTGTACTCAGTATTTAAAAGTTTGAACTGTGTCATTAATTTTACCTAAAAGATATACTTTACTTTAGACTAGCTCAGGATATAGAAATACTTTCAGTAATATTAAGAAAAAAATGGGCCAGATGCGATGGCTCATGCCTGTAATCTCAGCACTTTGGGAGGCTGAGGTGGGTGGATCACGAGGTCAGGAGATCGAGACCATCCTGGCTAACATGGTGAAACCTTGTCTCTACTAAAAATACAAAAATAAGCGGGCCCAGTGGCGGGTGCCTGTAGTCCCAGTTACTCGGGAGGCCGAGGCAGGAGAATGGAATGAACTCGGGAGCCGAGACCGCACCACTGCACTCCAGCCTGGGCGAGAGAGTGAGACTCCAGTTCAAAAAAAAAAAAGAAAAAGAAAAAAATGTAGGCTTTATATCTTTATTTGCAATATTTTAATGTTTTTTTTTTTTTTTTTTTTTTTTGAGACAGAGTCTCGCTCTGTTGCCCAGGCTGGAGCGCACTGGTGTGATCTGGGCTCACTGCAACCTCTGCTTCCCGAGTTCAAGCCATTCTCCTGCCTCAGTCTCCCAAGTAGCTGGGATTACAGGTGTGCGCCACCACACCTGGCTAATTTTTTTTGTATTTTTAGTAGAGACGGGGTTTCACCATGTTGGTCAGGCTGGTCTCGAACTCCTGACCTCAATGATCCGCCCACCTCAGCCTCCCAAAGTGCTGGGATTATAGGCGTGAGCCACCACGCCAGACTTTTCTTCTGTATTTTAAAAAGTAAGGTAGTAGATACAATTTTTGATTCCACATTTGAAAGGAAAAACAATGTCATGTCTATGCTGAAAAGGTTTAGAATATTGAAATGATTAAATAATAAAAATTAGAATTAGCTTAAAATTATCTTTGAGCTAAAATTTTACTGTAAGGATAGAATGCAACCATTCTCTTCTTTCACAGCGGACACAACTAGATAAATGACTTTAAACTGAAGCAAAAACCTGAATAAATGATACACATGGAAGTGTCTCTCATGATAAAAGTACAAGCGGTATTGTAAGAGAACTTCTCTAAGAATTCTCAATATAAAGGAACAGATTGATATCAACCTTGGATCATTTAATTTTGTCAAGTTTGAAGTCATATAACTCACTGAAGTCACTTCCCTTTTCTATTTATTATTCCTGGGAAACACATTCTACTATTGGAATGTTGTTCATTTTTTAACATAAATTACTTGCATAAGTAACAATAAATAGAAGGAATCTCAATAAATGTTCGCTTGAAAGTAACCACTGAAGTTATCAAAACTGTGATATTTTATCAAATGATTATAGTTACTCAATTTTGTTGGTTAACTTTAAAGCCACCTGTTAGTTGTAATATTTATATAATACCAGGGACAGCTCATGTTCCTAGCCATTGATTTAATAAAGAAATACTGAGTGAGTTCAGAGAATTAAGAAGGATGTGAGAAATCTAGACTCTGCTGTGCACATCATTCCTTTTAAATTAGATTTTTGTTCCATGCAGCATGGTCAAATAAGGTAGTAACTGAAAAATATATATTAAATTAGCAAAAGAGTGGTAACAGGTGACCTTAACAAGAAGAGTTTCAGTTGCCTGAGAAGAAGAGAAGCCAGAATATCATCAAGAACTGGTGACAGTGATTAAAATCGACGTGTTCAAGAACATCAAGTGTGAAAAGCAACACACAGTTCGATAGGTGGGCACCAGAGGCTAAGTTCCAACTAGAACAACTGAGACATTAGGAGAATATTTAGTTGGATCTCTGCCTTTACATTGCTAGCTGATTTTAAGCAAGTTCTTTAAATGATCTAAGCCTAAAATTCTTCATCAGTGAATATTTCTGGTTAGGTTTTTTAGGAGTCTTCCAATTCCAGGTCACATGTCCTCCTACAGTTGTCACCTTTGCATTTTCAGTTTTAAAATGATTCTGGACTTTAACATTATAATGTTTCATGATGGCTTAATTGTGTTTCAGTTACAGTCTGTGATCCCTCTATAGATTTATGTATTTCTCCCAAACAGACCTCAGCTCCTAACTGATTTTAAATTTTCAATTATGTATCCATACACTGAAACCTAGTACTCTGGCTCTTAAGTCCTTTGCATGTAGGAAGAGGTAATTTTCAGAAAAACTTTCTAAAAGTCCTCAATTTAAGTCTCCTCACTGGCAAACCAAATGTAATCCTCTGGTCCCTTTCCACTTAACACTCCTTATAACCAACAGATCTTCTCCAGCTTCCATGTGAATTGCTCTTCGGGATTCCATGTTGCCCCGTACCTGTCTTTCCTCTCCTCCTTGTGCCCAGCACCATGCAGTTCTAGAAACCACAGAAGACCCAGAAATTTCTATGCTTAATTATCTCATCTCCCACAACCACTGACTGCTATTTCCCCTGAAGGATTCTTTGGATGAATGTCAGACTGCGCATTAGCAATAGCTAAGATCATTATAGAATTTACTTTCATGAAGTCACAAATTGGAAAAAAGCTCCATGCATAATCATGACTATAAAAAGAGCCCAAACTTACAAGTTTGTAAAACAGTCTACTATCAGTCCAATCTGAAGGGTATATTGAAACAAAAAAGGAAATGGGAAAACAATCATAAAACTATAACTTCCAGGACAAATTTTGTTACTCTATTATCATGACTACTATGATAACAATGAGTTTAAAACAGTGTTTGCCATGGAATTAAAATTAAAAACTTTTTTGTGGCTTATTAAAACATCCCTGTGGTTGGGTTACACATCAGGGCAAAAGAGAACTTATAGTTATGTAGTATCTCTTAGAAGAACTGAATGAGGGGAAAGCCAAGACTAGTCATCTCCAGTAGTCCCAACCATTAACATTATGGATTTTCTTGATCTTCTTTTGGGAGATATACTTTTCCTACAGAAAACCATAACAGGGGTGACAGTGACACAGTTGGCCTTTCCATCATCACATTTTCTTTTTTTTTTTTCTCTCTCTCTCTCTCTTCCTATCCTGAGATGGCAACTATAAGTACTATTTAAGTTTAAAAGACATATATGTGTTGTTTTGCATAATTATAACTTGGTATAGTGTTAATTAAAAGCATATTGAGTCAAAGAGTTAGTATGTAGGTAAATACTGTCTTTTAAAATTTTATTTATTAATATCTTTCATTTCATAGATGAAACAACTGAGGGCCAAAAGTTTACCAAAATTATCAAGATCATACAGCTAATTAACAACATCTGGGCTATTCTTGTCTTTTGGAATCCAGTAAGAATCTGTTTAGATTATAAATATTTTTACTTTAATGAAAGCTTTACTGATAACTTCCCAAAATGTTTGGGAAATTCTCATTGTTCTGGTATTTCTCCAATTGTTAATGTAAAACTACTTGTAAAATCAAACTAGAAACAAAGTTGATTTCACAGTAGAGTTGGCAATTTAGCTGAAAAATGTGAATAATTCTGATGTAAGTAAGGAAACCTGAATCTAAAAATAAATGATATAAATTTGCTAGGTTATTCCAATATTTATATACTTGAATCTGAATCACCAAACATATTTTAGAGAATCAGGGTACGCATTATAACACTATGCTCTTAAGGGGATCATGAGAATAAATAACACATGACACTTTAGAAAATGCAGCAATCCCTAGAAAGATGCCTTCTCTGTGAGGTTTTTCCTTCCGTCTGGAACACTATTTATTTTATCTTCTTGATTGGTGTTCCTGGGCAGGGGGCACAATGTAATGCATATGAGTGCATCTAATCAGAGAGTGTTTTCATCTTACAACTTTGTATTTAATTTTCTAAAATAAAAATTGCCAATTGCCAATATTATTATTTTTTCTTCAGCAAGCCTACAGTGATTTCGGTCCAATTATTGTGTAATTCTTGATCTGTCTGTTTTGGTTTAAGTGAAATAGCTAGCGAGGAAGACAGCTCATATTTTCCCGTATCTTGAGGGAAATATATTTGATAAAACTTAGTCAATCATTGCATTATTATTTCATTTTAAAATCATTTAATATGACACTATAATTTAAGGATTCTAAATAATGTTTGAGAATCATTAATCATATACAACCCATTAGCTATATATTTGAGCAAAAATATCTCCATAAGCCTCTTTATGTAGACCCAGCTCTAATAGGCCTGACCTTAATGAAAGATAGCTTTATGGGATACCATTTTGATTGTAGCTTGTTTTGAAATTCGATACAAATTTATAGAAAGATGCACATGATGGTGCGAAGAACATAGTGTGTGAAATAAAATCTGACTTAAATACTGGCTCTTGCACTTTCCAGTGTGTGAACCTCAGTTTCTAAATCTGTGAAATGGTAATAACAAACATTTCATAGACTTGTTAAATAATTAAATGATGTAATTATACATTAAAGTTTTTTTTAATGTTTTGAATAGCTCTGTGCATATGACTTTACACCAATAAGATAATTTCACTAAAGCTTTCTCCTTTTCCCCAGTTTTCAAAGTCACTTTTAAGAAATATCATATGTAAATGAAAGCTTGCTAAATTATATCTAAATAATATGTCTCCTATATTTCAAATTATTTGATTCTGCTTCTTCCCTTTGTCTATCATCCTTTCTCTTCATAGACAAGTTTTTTGACAGAGTGGACCACACTCACTGTTCATACTTCTTTTTCTGAGATCAGTGAAGATATTTAAAAGTCATCTTATTTGGGAGGGGCAAGAAATTTAAGGGTATAATTGTATTTTATGTTGTTATGCCATTACTTTATATGAAACAATTAAATTCAACAGGCATATTGCTGTGCAGTCTTTTTTGTTCCTTTACATAAACTTTATTTCCCGTGATCCCTACTTTTAAACCACAGAAAAAATGAAGTGGAAAGGGAATAGTGTGCTATATCTAGGTATCAGTTTCTTAGATGGTAACCTATATTGTTTTTAAAATATCTGCATCTATAAGATTTCATCCACAACACTAGTAAAAGACCATTGGAATTATAGTTTATCCCTGTATTTGCAACCTTCTGCAGAGAGAACTTTTCTTTTTTTTCTTAAAATACAACCAGGCTGATCCACACTGATTTATTTATTTCTACTATGGTAAGTGTTCAGCCAGAAGTTGAAAAAACTCTGACTTTTGAAGTGGTGATTTTCGTCATTGTAGAATGCTTTGTATCTATGAGGTAATTTGTTCGGTGCTGTCAATGGAACACCTCTTGCTAGATAAAGATGCAGCTGGTGATAGTGATTTGAAGACTTGGCATATATGACATGTATGATATTGATGACTAGTATGTGTCAATAAGTTTAGGCTAGGGTTCCAAACTTTTCTCATCAACCTTTCATTATCCAATTTTGACCATCTTCAACTTAACTTCTACCTTCCTTCCTACTCCTTCTACTTCCCTAATGTCTACTTGATTTCTTTCTTCTACTTAATTTGTTTCTTCCCATCAACTTTTTATAAACATTTTAGAATTTATTCTCTGGCTTATAAAAATGTTACCTGTCTTGCATTTGAGCTTGTGATTCAGAATGAAGATTTTTAGTGGATGCTGGTGGTTTCAGCTATTCAGCTTTTAAATACGCTAAACCAAGAAGGACAATTCGGCATGAAAAATCCCTTACTGAAAATCTAAGACATCGGTTATAATCCTTAGCACAGTTTCTAGTGAGTGTTAATTGTTCTTCTCAATTACTGAATTCTAACATTCCTCAACTTTCATGCAATACTCCTAGACAAAAGTAGCATATTAAAATTCATATGGATCCAGAAGAGACTTCAAATAGCCAAAGCCATCCCAAGCAAAAAAACAAAAAAAAGGCTAAAAACACCACACTCCCTGATTATAAAGCTACTGTAATCAAAACAGCATGGTACTAGCATAAAAACAGATACACTGTCCAATGGGAAAGAACTGAAAGCCCAGAAATAAACACCAAGTTTACAGTCAATTAATTTTTGACAAAGGTGCCAAGAATACACAATGGAGAAAGGACAGTCTCTTCAATAAATGGTGTTGGCAAACTGGATATTTACATGCATTAGAATGAAACTGAACCCTTACTCACATTATATAAAAACTCAACTCAAAATGGATAAAAGACTTAAATGTAAGACCTGAACTTAATGTTACTAGAAGAAAACATAGGAAGAAAGCTCGATGACATTGGTCTGGGCAATGATTTCTTGAAGAGGACTCCAAAGCATGAGCAACAAAAGCAAAAAATTGGCAAGTGGAATTTCATCAAACTGAAAAGGTTTTGCACAGCAAAGGAAATAATGAATAGAGTGAAGAGAAAATCCAGTGATTAGAAGAAAATGTTTCCAAATCATAACTCTATTAAGGGGCTAATAGTCAAAATATTATAAGGAACTTATGCAACTCAAAAGCAAGAAAACAAATAATCTGATTTTAAAACGAGCAAAGGATCTAAACAGGCATTTCTCAAAAGAAGACATTCAAATATTCAACAGATATATGAAAAATGCTAAAAACCTAATTGCCAAATTAATGCAAATTAAAGTCACAAAGGGATATCACCTCACACCTGTTAAAATGGCTAGTATCAAAAACAGACTAAAGATAACAAGTGTTGGCAAAGATGTGGAAAAAAGGAACCCTTGTATGCTGTTGGTGGGAATGAAAATTAGTACAGGTATTTTAGAAAATACTATGGAGGTTCCTCAAAACCTAAAAATAGAATTACTCTAACAATCCCACTTCTGAGCATATATCCAAAGGAACTGAAATCAGTTTGATGAAGAGATGCCTGCACTCCCGTATTCATTTCAGCATTATTCATAAAAAACAGGATATGGGAAGAACCTAAGTATCCACCAGCAGATGAATGGATAAAGAAAATGTGGTATACATACAATGGAATACTATATAGCCTTAAAAATGAAGATAATTAGAACTGGAGGGCATTAAACTAAGTGAAATAAGCCAGACAAAGAAATATAAATACCACATAATCTCACTTATACGTAAAATGTAAAAATATTGATCTCATAGAAATAGAGAGTAGAAAGTTGGTAACCAGCAGCTAAGGGGAGAGAGGGAAGGATGGGGAAGTAAGAGACGTTGATCAAAGGGTACAAAGTTTCAGATAGACTGGCAAGATAACTTTCAGTAATCTATTATTAAGCATAGTGACCACAGTTAATAATAACGTATATGTAAACATTGCTAAAATAATAAATTTTTAATATTCTCACTACAAAGGAAATAAGTTGGTGAGACGATGGATTTGTTACATATCACAACCAACTAGGAGATCCTTCCTGAAATAAAATGTTGGTTTAACATTCAAAAATCTGAAATGCCAGGTTAGGGTTCAAAAAGCAAAAAAATATGTGACCAAAGAATATTAGAGAAAAAAAAAACTTGTATAATTATATCAATAAATGCTGAAAAAGAAACGGATAAAATCCCATACGATTTATTTAAAAAAAAAAACTATGCATAGGAGGAAACTTCTTCAATCCAATTTGATAAAAGATATGTATAAAATATATATACAGATTGAATATTCGTTATCCAAAATGATTGGGACCAGAAGTGTTTTGGATTTCAGACTTCTTTAGATTTTGAAATATTTGTAGATACTTAACTGGTTGAGCATCCCTAATATGAAAAATCTGAAATCCAAAATGTTCCAGTGCATTTTCTTTGAGGGTTATGTTGGAACTGAAAAAGTTTTGAATTTTGGATTTTAGATTTTCAGATTAGAAATATTCAACCTGTATCATACTTAATCGTGTTCTCCACTCCACGCATATCAGGACTATAACATGGATGTCCACTATCACTACATCTGTTCTCTATTTTATTGGAGGTCCTATTCGGCAAAATGGGGCATGAAAATAATAAGGCATAAAATTAGAAAGGAAGATAAAAACCCATCTTTAGATGATATAATTGTGTACATGGGCAAAAATAAAAGGATCTTATACATTTTAGAATTTATAAATGAATCTAGTAAAGTAGGATGCAAGTTTCACGTACAAAAATCTGTTGTATTTTTATATGCTAGCAACGAAAATTGGAAATGAAATAATAGAATCATTAGGCAGAAATAAATGAAATAAAAATGTGTAAGATCTCAACAAATATATAAAACATTGCTAAGAAAAATTGCAATCTAAGTATATGGAGAGATAAACCATAGTAATTGGAAGACTAAATATTGTTGAGATATTAATTCTCCCTAAATTGAGTTATAAATCCAGTGTAATCTCATTCAAAATTCTAGTGAGTGTTTCTTTTGTTGTTTTGTTTATTTTTGTTTTGACAGTATATTTTGTTTATTCTAAGACAAAAAAATTGTAAAGGACTTGGAATAGCCGAACAGATCTTGAAAAGAAGAACCAAGATTGTAGAAATATTCCTTCAAATTTCAAAACTTATAACAAAGCCACAGTAATAAACTCAGTGTGGTATTGAATGAGGAAAGATAAATGAATCAATGGAACACAATAGATTCTAAATACCATCCAGTCCTTTGAATTTTTAAATTTCATTGAAGTTGCCAATGCAATTCAAAAAGGGAAAGAAAAGGTAAATGGTGCTGGAGCAACTTGATATCTGCACACATAAAACATAACAAAATATTGACCCAGAGCAAACTCTGTGTGTGTGTGTGTGTGTATGTGTGTGTGTGTGTGTGTGTGTGTGTGTATGAAAGCATAATCCAAATAATGATTTGGTTCAGATGCCAGAGGCTGTGTATGGTCAAGTCTTTAGACAGATTAGGGCAGGTAGAGACAATAGCCAGAGCTTGAGGAACTACACACAAGGTTAGAGAGGGAATGTAACAGGATAACGACAGAACTTCAAAGATGTATTTGAAATTTTGCTTAGATTCATCCATTTTAACATCTTTATCCAAGAGAAAGGTGTTTTATGTTGCTAGAGTTCCTATCTTCAAGAAATAGACTTTACATACTGTCAATACTTCCACGTTTCAGCATGCAGAAGAGAAACAGAGGAAATATTTTTCAAGTTTTGGTACTTGAGTATCCAGACTTGCAAAGACCCTAACTTACCAGAGTTGGGAAGGCAGCTAGTTCCATGGCACCTAATACCACCTCTGCTTCTATGTTACTCATCAGGTTGATCAAGCTGTCTCCAGGTGGGAAAGGATAGCTAGGTACATACTGTTTGTTAGGAAGTAGATACTTTACAAGAAAGATATCGGGGCTAGCAGTATATAGAACATGAATTTTTGTGATCACCATTGTATTATACAAACGGATCTCAGAAAGAGTTTGGCAGATTTGTTGCTTAAGCTATTTCAAGGAATAACAAACAGTTAATTTATGGAATATAACAAACATAAATATTATGGAACATTTATGGAATTAAATATACATATTTAAAACACTTAATGGACACTTTGGATGCCAATAATTTAAGTTATAATCTAGTTGGGAGAGGACCCTTTAAAAATTTATCTGAGGATCAGCACTTGCTGAGGACTTACTATGTTTAAGCTGGAAGGGTATGTCAGTGCTGTTTCTCTCATTTGAGATAACTGACTTCAAATCTACCAACACTAGCAGTAACAACAGAGGTAGTATGATCAGAGTCTTTTTGTGCCTATAATATTTTTCAGTATGAAATTTGAGGGCAATAATGAAGATCAAAATCATACATGTTCTCAAATTCCCCACAGGTGAAAATCAACCATGCTTACATTGAGCTTCCCCATTATTCAAGACTCAGGTATACTTCATGAAATTCATTTTCAACTCAATCTCCTTCCCAAATATTTTAGTGGTTCTTAGTGGTCCGTAGACGCTTGCCTTTTCCAGATTGAAAGGGTTTTTCCTTTTTAAGTTGATGTGTGTTCATCAATGTCTTTCACAACACCTATTGCCTGCCAGCAAACCCACTGTGAGAAAGCATTTCTTTTATTGAATAAACTTATTTGAGTTGAGTTTTTCTGACATTTGCAATAAAACACTTCTAACCAATATAGCATTGAAAATGTAGGAAGAGATAGAGTTCTCACAGACAAATGGTGGGTGTGGGAGTGAGGGGTAACGATTTTGGCTTTATTTTGAAAAAAGTCACTGAAGTCTTTTAACCAAAAGAGTTATATAATCAACCTGTTTTCTGAAGATTTATTCATGAATCTTCAGGATAAATAATAGCATTTACAGATGTATTGTGAAGCTTCTCAATATTAATGTTATTATTTGATAGTTCAAAGTTATTATAAGATAGTTCAATGATTTATGGTGGTTACTGTAAACAGTTAAGTCAACAATTTTGAAAAATGCTCATCTTTTAATTTTGTTTTATTGTTTTTAAATTACAATGGTGGGTACTAAAAACATTTTGTTTGTTCATCATAAATTTTATTAGACATTTTCCCCAGGGTCTCATTCTGTCAAAATGTATTTGCTGATTATACTCTTTTCTGAGTATTTACACTGAGTATTACAGAAATTATAATAAAACGTATCTTCTAATTAGTGGAGTAGCTTTGGGAATAAAGAAATAGAAAAGATAATTAAAGACATAAGAAGTACTTAAATATGTTGCCAGTAAACTACCAATTTTCAAATTAATTCCATACCTACTATCAGTATATAGTTAACTTAAATATTTGATTTCTGTTATAAAAATATTTTGTAAGTATAATAAGCCATTTTCATATTAGAGCTTTATACTTCCTCATTTATATTTAAATACTTAACACATATTAGTAAATAGTTGGTACTTAGTTTTGGAGGTATGCAATTATTTTAATGTCTATTACTAAATTTGAATCGTTAAAAATTTATTGTACAATATTGTACCAATTAAACAAACTGGGAAACTACGAGTGCCTTGCCCTGGTTTTAATGGACAAGTAAGCAGTAAATTGCCCAGTGTTCTTTCCAATCAATTAAGGCAGTGTTGGGGGAAAAATGACTTTAAATGTTATTTTTATGTGTCTATAACACATAAAATAGACTGTGTTAGAAATAATACAATTTGTTTTACAGTACATTTTATAAGTTAACTAAAATTTTACACCTTGCTTTGTTTATAATTTCTGAAATGAATTTAGAAAGCATGTACAAAATAAAGACCACATCCACAAATCAATCATTCAAGGATATGTTGTCTTTGTTATTATGCAGTAGTTTTGTTTCTAATTCTCCTGTAGAAAATAACAAAAGCAAAACATCAAGAGAATAAGTGAGATATACTTTTTTATAGTGATTTAAATTCACATATGCTGTGATTTATTTCACTGAAAGTTATGTCTGACCTCATGGGTCTGAAGCAATCAAAGTACTGTGGTTTACAGTTCAGTTCAGACTAAGATTATTCATTGAGTGCACATGATGTGCCATACTTGGGTAGAATGCAGTGCTCAAATAATGAATTATTGCTATCTACAACTTACTAATATTACAGTAGGTTTGTTAGACATTCAAACTACCAATGATAAAATAGTGAAATAAGTTCTGTAGCAGAGGTTTGTGTATAAGTTTCTGTTGCAGAGTATAGAGAGGGAGCATTCATTTTATTTTTCTGTGTGAAACAATGAAGATATCACAGATGTTAAACTTGAGTTGGATTCTTGAAAGAGAATTAGGAGTTAATAGAGGTATAACATGATGAAAGAAATTCTGCACAAAGAGAACAGATAGGTGAACTAGCAACAACAGCATAGTGCTAGGAGTAGCTACAAATTGACTCGGTATTACTAGTTTATAAGTAGAAAGAATGGAAGAACATTAGGATTTGTCTACAGAGGTAGAAAGGCAAGATTTCAGAGAAAATTGCTTGCTATGCTGAGTTCCCCAATCTTTCTTTTATAGGTGGTGGATTCCCTATGGAGAGATTTTAAAGAATATGATTACACGGTTATAATTTCACCTAGGCAGTTTGGGGAGGGATGAGTTTGAGGGGAGTAACAATGGAAAATGGGATCATAGCTGATTACTATAATCATACAGATGAGAAATAATCATGACTTGAATTAAGGAAATGAGTGGAATTAGAAAAGGGAAAGGCAGGGACATAATTTAAAGCACAATTTGCAAAATTATCAAGAGGTGAAGACTGATGAGTTTTTGGAAGCATGAATGAATATAAGGAGTTAAAGATACTTCCCAGGTTGTGGGCTGTGTGTATAGTTTTGAAAGCAACACAGAAAAAGAATATGAAAGGAAAAAAAAGAAGGTTGATGGTAGAGGAGAAGAGACTATATTGAGTCAAATTTTGGAAATGCTGAGTTTATGTTGTCTATGATAAATATAGATTAGCCTATGCAGTTGAAAATCTCAGTTTTAAACTTGGTAGAGAGAGAGAGAGGTTGAAATGTAGATTAAGGTAATTAGTGGAATTCGTAGAATTTTCCAGATGTAAAATTAAAGCGTGCCTTTTAACACTACACACATGCTATATAACTATTTTTGCCTGAAAGACACAGACTATATTTTCAAATGAAAAAGAAAGTATTGAAGATATGGAGATTCATCTTAAATACAAAAAAAGTGCCATAAATCTGACTTTAAGAGTAGATATCACCTTTAAATTTAAAAAAAGGCAAGAAAATGTAAAGATGGGCCGGGCGCGGTGGCTCAAGCCTGTAATCCCAGCACTTTGGGAGGCCGAGAGGGGCGGACCACGAGGTCAGGAGATCGAGACCATCCTGGCTAACACAGGGAAACCCCCGTCTCTACTAAAAAATACAAAAAAGTAGCCGGGCGAGGTGGCGGGCGCCTGTAGTCCCAGCTACTCGGGAGGCTGAGGCAGGAGAATGGCGTGAACTCAGGAGGCGGAGCTTGCAGTGAGCTGAGATCCAACAACTGCACTCCAGCCCGGGGACAGAGCGAGACTCCGTCTCCACAAAAAAAAAAAAAAAAGAAATGTAAAGATGAAACTAGTATTTCCTGCCATCCCCAAACTAAAACTAAAACATATATCTCAGTTCTGTCAGAGCTCATATGACAGCTGAGATCAGTATGGGTAAATTTATGTATTATATTCTGATGGGGAATCTGACATGTACAACACATGATAAAAATAGTCCAATAACACATTCTCATTCTCCTCCTCATAGTTAACACTATGACCCTCTGAGGCATGTTCAGGTTATATTTGTGCAGTGCTTTTACAGGCCACTTACTAGTGGTGAGATTCGAATTTGAATCTGGGGCACCTTAACCAGCTCTATGGTATGGAATTTCATGAATTGAGACCTTGTGAAGTCCCTGAAGTTAAAATTGACTTATCTCTAGAAGAGTGCACGGGGCTGAGGAAAATGGCATCCAAACTGACAGTGAAAAGATGTGCAGAAGCTGTAAGTCCTCAGATAACTAGATATAAGCAGATGTTTCTAAAATAAAATGCATTGTTAGGAATATGCTGAGGAAGAGAATTAGATGAGCTCAGCTGCTAGAATACATTTATAAAAAATATTTCATAGCTCAATTTGATGTTAGATTAGGCAACTGTCACCAATATTTTATTTACAAAATACAGGGAGGGAAATGAAATCAATACATAAGGTAACAGTAAAATTTGACCTCAAAGCTTAAAATGTAAAAAAAAAGAAAAAAAGAAAAAGGAAAAGAAAAAAAAAGAAAGAAAAAAATGTAGGTGACAAATAAGTCATTTGTGACAATATCCTACTTCAAATTTTTTTTTTTTTTTTTTTTTTTTTTTTTTTTTTACGTAACTAGTAGGCCATATTTTATGGAGACACCCAAATTCTAAAAGGTAGTTCCTAGAGCTCAGGATATTAATGTGCCTAGTCCTATAAACCAATTCCTAGCATGCAATATTTAAATTTTTAATAGTAGCATCTTCAAAATTGAAAGGAACAGAAACTACTCTGAGAAACTTCCCTCTTGCTTGTTTCCTGTACATCCAGCATTTTAGGTTGTGTTTCCTGAGAAGCAGATACCTAGACAAGGACTCTTGTGTCTGTGGTTCACTGGGAGGGATCCTGCAAGGGTATGGGAAGGTAAGAGGAAGGGGAAGGAAATCAGAACAGGGTGTGTTAGAGACCACTGACTGCTGAGGTTAGGAAGCTGGGGATGTTATTCTCGCACTTCGATTTCTCCCTGCTGTGGTCTTCCCAGAGTGCTAATGCCCTAGTACTTGTAGTGTGCCTTAAGGGCAGACCTAGAGAAAAAACCCTCAAGTGGAGAATGCTCAGGTAATTTCAATAGGTAACAAGAACACTTAAAAAAAAAAAAAAAAAAAAAGGCCCTGATATAGTTGATTACCTTGTTTCCCCTCTTCAAACAATGCACTGATAATTTGTATAAATGTGTTTGACTGTCTTTCTGTATGTATCCTTCCTACACATGATAGAGGGATAGGTACCAACCTATGAAGTTGGTATCAATTCACATTGCCATCAGCAATGCATGAACGTCTGTTTTCCTTGATTCTTAAAACCTTTTCGAGTTTTAGAGAAATTTTAGCCTTTTTATTTTCTCAGTCTCATATATATCATTGTATGTCCATATATTCCCTTATACCTATATCATCTATATTTTAGTTTATCTTTGCCTTTAAACTTTGCTTGTGTTGGCTTATACAAAATTTAAAATATTTTTCCCTTTATTTCTTATGGCAATTTTATAGTTTTATTTTCTGAAATTTTAAAATCTCATTTAATTTTATTTGAAGTTCTGGGATACATGTGCAGGACATGCAGGTTTGTTACATAGGTAAATGTGTGCCAGGGTGGTTTGCTGTACCTATCAACCCATCACCTAGGTATTAAGCCTCACATGCATTAGCTGTTTATTTCAATGCTCTTGCTCCTCCCATCACCATCGACAGGCCCACTGTGTGTTGTTCAGCTCCCTGTGTCCATGTGTTCTCATTGTTCAGCTCCCACTTGTAAGTGAGAACATGTGGTATTTGGTTTTCTGTTGTGTGCTAGTTTGCTGCGGATAAAGGCTTCCAACTCCATCTATGTCCTTGCAAAGGACATGGTATCATTCATTTTTATGGCTGTATAGTATTCTATGGTGTATATGTATCAAATTTTCTTTATCCAGTCTATCACTGATGGGCATTTGGGTTGATTTCATGTCACTGCTATTGTGAATAGTGCTGTAATGAACATACATGTGCATGTATCTTTATAATAGAATAATTTATATTCCTCTGGATATATATCCAGTAATGGGATTGCTGGGTCAAGTGGTAATTCTGGTTCTAGGTCTTTGAGGAATTGCCACAATAGTTGAACTAATTTACATTCCTACCAACAGTGTAAAACTGTTCCTATTTCTCCACAGCCTCACCAGCATCTGTCTTTCCTTCACTTTTTAATAATCACCATGCTGACTGACATGACATGGCATCTCATTGTGCTTTTGATCTGCATTTCTCTAATAATCAGTGATGTTGAGTTTTTTTTCAGATGTTTGTTGGCCAGATAAATGTCTTCTTTTGAGAAGTGTCTGTTCATGTATTTTTCCCACTTTTTAATGGGGTTTATTTTCTTGTAAATTTGTTTAAGTTCCTTTTAGATTCTAAATATTAGAACTTTGTCAGCTGGATAGATTGCAAAAATTTTCTCCCATTCTGTAGCCTGTCTGTCCACTCTAATGATAGTTTCTTTTTCTGTGCAGAAGCTCTTTAGTTTAATTAGATCCCATTTGCCAATTTTTGTTTTTGTTGCAATTGCTTTTTGATGTTTTTGTCATGAAATATTTGCCTGTGCCTATGTCCTGATTGGTATTGCCTACATTTTCTTCTAGGGCTTTTTTTGGTTTTACATTTAAGTCTTTAATCCATCTTGAGTTAATTTTTGTATAAGGTGTAAGGAAGGGGTCCAGTTTCAATTTTCTGCATATGGCTAGCCAGTTTCCCAGCACCATTTATTAAATAGGGAATCCTTTCCCTATTGCTTGTTTTTGTCAGGTTTGTCAAAGATCAGATGGCTACAGATGTGTGGTCTTATTTCTGAGATCTCTATTCTGTTCCATTGGTTTATATTTTTGTTTTTGTACCAGTACTATGCTGTTTTGTTTACTGTAGACTTGTAGTATAGTTTGAAGTGAGAAAGCATGATGCCTCCATCTTTGTTCTTTTGCTTAGGATTGTCTTGGCTATATGAGCTCTTTTTCGGTTCCATATAAATTTTAAAGTAGTTTTCCTAATTTTGTGAAGAACATCAATGGTAATTTAATGGGAACAGCATTGCCCCTTTCCTTGAAAACTGGCACAAGACAAGGATGCCCTTTCTCACTAATTTTATTCAACATAATATTGGAAGTTCTGGCCAGAGCAATCAGGCAAGAGAAAGAAATAACGGGTATTCAAATAGGAAATCACACTGTCTCTGTTTGCAGATGACATTATCCTATATTTAGAAAACCCCACTGTCTCAGCCCAAAAGCTCCTTAAGCTGATAAGAAAATTCAGCAAAATCTTAGGATACAAAATCAATGTGGAAAAATCACAAGCATTTCTATACACCAACAATAGACAGGCAGAGAGCCAAATCATAAATGAACTCCCATTCGCAACTGCTACAAAGACAGTAAAATACCTAGGAATACAGGTAACAAGGGAAGTGAAGGGCTTCTTCAAGAAGAACTATAAACCACTGCTCAAGGAAATAAGAGAGGACACAAACAAATGCAAAAACATTCCATGCTCATGGATAGGAAGAATCAATATTGTAAAAATGGCCATATATTTTCTGAAAATTGTAAACCTTGATTTATTTGTAATTTTTGTCTGGGAAAAGTTGTGTCTTATGAATCCAAATTTATAGTTTTAAATGGCTCCCCAGTTACCACAATATATAAAATAACTCATCTTTCATTCAATAAATTGAAAGGTCACCTTTATCATACTTGAAATTCTCATATATATTAGCCCTGTTTTAAATTGTTTCTTTCTGTAATCTTTCTATTTCTCTGTGCTGGTACCAATACATATTTTGGTACCAGAAAGGTGCTACCAGCATTCCAAGGTGTCCAGCTTGCAGACAGCCTGTTGTGGGACTTCTCAACCTCCATAATTGTTCAAGCCAAGTTCCCTAATTAATTCATAAATTCTCTCTGTCTTTCTTTCTCTTGCTCGCTCTCCTGTTTGTTATGTCTGGAAAACTCTGACTAATATACTATTTAACACCTTGTTTGAATTTCTCTATTATGTACTTAGTAACTGAAATGCTGAGTTTTCCTTGAATCTTTCCCTTCTCAAAATTCTTTTAGCCTATTTTTTTGTCCTTATATTATTCCAGAGAGATTACACATTTTTGTCATTTTTTAAATAATGTTTGCTTTGGATTTGGATTAAGATTGCATTAAGACTCTATATTTATAATATGTATCTTTCTAACATCAAAGTCATTGAAATTATCTTTTTATAACTGTTTCAGTATTAAATGATTCTACTTTTTAGAGTTATCTAACACTTTTTAAAATTAGAAGAGTTTTCTTTAGTGTTTTGCAGGTAATTTTACTAATAATTAAATCTCTCTCTCTTCTCTTCATTCCTTGGTTTCATTACTTGTGTGAATATTCCATTTACCTCAACATTAAGTTATATGGAAGTCATTATTTTTATCACATAAAAATAACAACTTACTGCTTTACTCCTAGAAAAGCTGACTATATAAATTTGGTCATATAGCAGAATAAAGCTATACTGAGTGAATTGCTTACTTTTCTAACTACATAGTATAATTTATACCAAAATGAGAAATATTTCCATTGAATATATAGAACGTTACATTAAGGAATTATCCTTTTTTCAGTGGGAAAGATAAAATATTATCTGAAAATAAGGTAATAGTTCTTGCTGTGCCTTTAACTTTCTAGACAAAGATCAAACTGTCTACCAAACAGAAATATTAGAGAGGTAAACAGTGTTCTTGCATTTCTGACAATTTAGTTTTTAAATGTTTGCACTTACCATTAATGTAATAAGTCACCAGATATGTTGTTTTCCTATGCAAAGACAATATATACCACTTAAGGGTAGCTGTCACTTTTGACTGTGACAAAAAAATTTTTTTAAATTAAAATACTAATAAAAATTAAAAAACACCTGTGGTTAAAAGTATCATTGCCTAAAAAAATCTCTGCGCAACAACATTAGACTTTAGGAAAATCTATATGGACAAAAATAATATACAGTGGTTTAGGAACAAGTTTTACTCTTTATTTTTAGTATTTTATTATGAGAGGAGCTGTTCATTTTCCTGCTTTCAAACTAGTTTGTGCAGAATAAAACAGATTTAAAAATAAAAGAAAATCATCATACTAAATTATCTTTTTGCCTAAAGAATAATTAAATTTTACATGCAATTGAGAAAAACAGTCCAAATTATCAATAGCCCTTATTCTGAAATACTGTAGAGAAAGGGAATATGATTTTAACTTGGCAGAAGTTTGATGCATGTGAGGTCAACAACCACATCAAATTTCAACATAAACATGAAAGAAACATAGTCAACAATTTTCTTTTAGAGTACATTAATTGGCAAACAGAAGTCAACACTGGTAGTAAAAGAGTACTATGCATATGCAAGTTACTAGATGTTCATTGCTACCACAAGCCTTTATTGTACATTCTAAGCCCTTTCTCTGCTAGGTGATGTGGCTTCAAACATAAGTAAAATAAGCTACATGTTGCTCAATATACGGGTGAGTGATCTGTAAGTATTATAGAAAAAAAGAGATTCATTACATAAGTTAATTATTAATCAAAATGTACAATTTATTTTGGTCAATGTTTTTAAGTTAACTAGTTAGCAGTCTAAATAGAAATATTTATATAAAAGCTTTCATTTAATTAATATGTGTTGGTCATGTCCTGAGTAGCAAGGAGAAATATGTGAGCAAACTGCCAGATTATGGCACAGTATCAGAGCACTGGATCAAATGGCTAACAAAATAGTCTAGGAGCCTGAGAGCCTGGGTTTGAAACGTGGTTCCAACACTTATAAGCTGTTTGAACATGATGGACAAGCTATTTATTCTTTATCTGCCTCAATTTCATTATCACTAATTTGGGAAAAATAATTATTTCATACTTCTATTGTGAGAATGAGTCTACATTGGTAAACCAAGATGAGTATTGCCTGATACATAGTAAGGACTACGTGTTTGTTAAATGAATTGAATAATATTAAATAGGTAAAAAGGATCAAAGAGGCAATACTTAAATCTGCTTAGTCGGCATGCTGAATTCATGGTGATCCTTCAGTAAATTCTAGAAGACAATTTGACAAATAGCAGGGAAAACATTCTGGATTGTGGAATAAGCAGAGAAAATAGAAAATATTTGAAGTTAAAATGTGCTTCCTACCTAGCATTTCTCATTCTCTCTTTTTAAAATACCCTGCCAAGATCAGATAAACTCAAAGTAATGGGAGAAGATACACAAGTGATCATTGCCAGGACTGAAGGCTGTTCCATGGACTACTATTTGGATCAACAGAAGCTGGAAATGAGAATATCAAAGTCTGGGCAGATAGTTTAACTCACGGGCATTGATCAGGATGGCTGGAGGTCACCTGCTGCAAGAAGCACTGTATTTTCTGTGCAGCTTAATGAGAAGGAGCATATCATTTCAGGACTCTCACAGGATGCAGTGTTACTAAGAATCTCATGAGGCAAATCCTAAATGCCAGGATAAATTTGTAGAGATGGAACTACTACTGGTTTTTTTTTTTTTTTTTAATTTCTTTTTGTTATGGCTTCAACGTATAAGGTTATGCTTCAAGCCTGCTAGTCTATAGCTCTCAATTCTAAACTAGTTCCAAGTGTATTGGACTTCTTGCCCTGACTCCTGTCCCTTTGATAGGCAAGGTGAATCCAAATATGCCCGAGTGCACCTCACAGAATACGTCTGATTCTGGGATGGGACTAGAGGTCTCCTGGTATTTAGAACTGCAAAATAAGGTAGTGAAAGCTCTAGTCATATGCCTATCATTTATTTGACATATCATCACAAACATGTCCATAATTTACCAAGGTTGATCCACTGCTTACTACTACAGTTGTGTGTGAAATGTGTCATGTTTTGTGGAGAAACTGAAAATAATTATCTGTATGGTGGGTGCACTTTGAGTGATTGGGGTGGGGTATGAGCACTGTCTTACACAAAAGTCAAGAGTAATATCTGACAAAGATACTGTCCTTTATCCTGGATACCAACAGATGTTCTTGTCTTCATTCAAAATCACAATTATCATTGAAGTGCACAGTGGCTTTTAATTGAGACAGATAAAATATAACTTCAGGTATTGAAGTATATTTTTTTACTGTTTTTAAAGCAACTGAAGATGTGAGGAATTCTTGGCATGACTTTTCTCCATTCAGTTTGAATTTTTGTGATAAAAGGCGATTATAATAAAGAGAATAGTAAAGGAAAATATCTGAAATGGAATTTATACCTAATCTTATTGAAAGTTATGAACATTTGTTAATCCTCAATTGCAACTCTTGAGATTTCACCTGATTTGAAATACTCCTTTGAACATTCAGAGTATAAAATGTTTCATATGTGGTGAAGAAATCCTAATTTTTCTATTATACTGTAAGAATGGAACAGGTGGCAAATAAATTAAGCAACAGTATGCAATCTATTATTCAGTAGGTTCAGTTAAACCATCCTATTCTCTAAAGGCCATGCATTCCTTGTGAAATATGTTGAATTAAAGCTTTCCTTACCAACTGAGGCACACCCTAAGAAAAGTTAATTTACAATTTTCATTCTGGGTTTCAAGAAACCTATATATGATTTGTCAATTTATAAGAAGAAAACAAATTCCCTGAAATACACTTCCTTTTTAACTAACAAAATTAAATCATAGGCATAATTTGGTAGCAAAATCATATCATACAAATATATTCTACATCATGGACTTCATCTTCTCTTTATAATGACTATAATGCTGATGGACATTCACTGTTCTTAAAACTTCCTTACACATAAAAATAAACAATAAGAAAGATACTCATCTATTCCTCTCAAATAGCTGCCTCGGGACTTCTAAGAAGCTTGGAAATATGAAAAAAATCTTTCCAACTTAAAAGAAAGGAAACTCTCTCACTTTTATTTCCTTTTGGACCAGTTTTAGGCAAAGCGATGCTCTTTAATCCTTGGAGCATCTGGTGTCAACCTAAATTAATTTTTATCTTACCTGAGTTTTGAAAGGAATAGTTTACCTAAATGATTAAGAAATATGCTCTCATATGGCCATATATTCCTTACACAGGAAACTGATGGGGTCTAAAAAATACAACACATACACACACACACACACACACACACACACACACACACGTATCCTGATCATCAGTACAAAACTGTCCAGCCAAAAGGAGTTCAATTTTAAGAGAAACTGAAGTTTGGAAGACCGTATCATTATAAATCTGACTTAATAAAGCCAATTTTTATAGAATCTTTGATCCAGAAACATTCCATTTTGTAAACATTGAGAAAAAATTTATAAGATCATCAACTGGAAGTTTTTTAAAGATGCATATTAAATAAATACATATAATCACTTCAAAATCAGAAAATCTAGTAGGAAAATGCAGTGATTTTTTCAAGTTAAAGAAGAAGAATTTAATAAAGTTAGAATTTTAATTTCAAATTCCTAATCACATCCTATATATTTATTAGGAGTAGATTAATGATTATTTTCTTTCCTGACATTTAGAAAATACATTTCAGTCATTACACTTGTATTAATGGTGCTTTGGTAGAGATTGGAATTTTTTAGAAGAAAGTCAATCTAAAAATATTTCAATAGATATATGTGTGTGAATTATTGTGAATAATGGCTACATTTATTACTAAACACTAAACTAAATAAGAAATAATAACTAAATACTATTTCTTTTTTAGGATTAACAGAACATTTTCATCTGTTTTACATAGTTGGTAATTAAGATTGAATTAGGCATTCCTATCACATTATAGACAATTTAGGTATGGCTCAAATTTAAGAAAACTAGTTAAAGAACAAGAGTATGGTTCCTTTTTTTAAAGTAATTGTGAAGTAAAGGAGTAGCCTTCACACAGTAATTAATTATTTACTAAGCTGTCCCCATGTCCTAGAAACAGGCATCTAAGAGTGAAACGAAATGCTATGATTCCTTTGGCTTAGTAATCATTGTTATCTAACACATACATATGCTTGGGAAAAACTGCAATCACAGCCACACTGAGATGGATGTGTAGAAGTCCTAACTCTGTCATTTCTTATAGAAATTAACCATAAAGCTTGACTGAAACTCACTCAACTCTAGGTTTGAAATTCCCATTACTGGGCAAAATACAGCAGACAATAACAGGAATGGAAATATAATGTTTTGGTACAACATTAAACTGATAAGACAAATGTGGCATTGCATTTGATTTAAAATCTATCAAAGTATTTGGAAAAGGAGTGAAAATAGAGCGGTAGTTAAAATTTCTTTAAAATGATAACCCACCCACGCACGGTGGCTCCTCCGTGTAATCCCAGCACTTTGGGAGGCCTAGGCTGGCAGAACATGAGACCAAGAGATCGAGATCATCCTGGCCAACATGGTGAAATCCCGTCTTTACTGAAAATACAAAAATTAGTTGGGCGTGGTGGCATGTGCCTGTAGTCCCAGCTACTCGGGAGGCAGAGGCAAGAGAATCACTTGAACTGGGGAGGTGGAGGTTGCAGTGAGCCAAGATAGCACCACTGTACTCCAGCCTGGGCAACAGAGTGAGATTCTGTCTCAAAAAAATAAAAAATAAAATAATAACCCAAGTCATTCATTAAGGTGTGAAGAGGATGCAAGAAATATAAATACTTCAACACATCATTCCCATGGCAAGACATAGTATGCGATATATATTGCTTTACAGTTATTCCATCTTGAGATATGGACTTTACTGCTATTTTTCTAGAATAGTCAACCTTATTGTTATTTTCTGCCTTCTGGGACCTTCACGTTGGTACCACATGGACTGTTGTAAAGCATGTAAACTCCACGGATTTTACACAATCACCATAAGCAAAGTCATATTTCCATTATTTAAATTTAGAGCTAGAGAAGAGATTCACCTAAAAATTGACATCAAAGGTAAAATTCAAGGAAGGAGGCTTCAAGATGGCTGACTGAAGGCATCCAGAACTAGTCTTTTCCATAAAGAACAATGAAAATAATGAATAGGTAAGCATACTTAAAATAGTACATTTAAGAGAGAACACTGAAATGGAATAGAGACATGACAGGAAATACCTGACGCAAGGAAGGGCAGGGAAAGGAGGCAGCTCACTCAGCTGGTGATGGCTGGGAGCCGGGAGAGGCTCCCCAGTGTGTAAAATGGTGAGAGATCCCCAGAAGTCCACATTCCACTGTGAACTCCTGCAACCCTAGTGACAGGAAAGTCTCTCAACCCTCACAAGGCCTGAGACTAGACTAGGGACCTGCCTGAAGACCACATGATGGGATTACTCCGAAGAGAGAGCTCATGCCGAGTCCCAAAACCTAAGCAGCTGCACTATGTTGCCATTTTAAGAATCCAGCCCCAACCAGACTGCCTTCTTCTCTGGGGCCCAATAGCCCCTGCTTTTCCATATTCCTGGAGCCCCAGTGATATTACCCTGTGCTCACCCAGAGGACTACAGTGGAATGATGCTGCTTGGACCCAGTTGGGTATTTAGCACTCTAGCATACAGTGTCCTGAACCCCAGAGAAAAGGTGATGCAGTGCACTGAGTAGGCTGCCCCCGGGATAAAGAGAGACAAAGCATGTGCTCCAAAGAGCATAGAACCAGCCTGTCTGTGACTGCTGCCAATGACAGCAATCCTGCTACCCCTCACAACAGGGCCATGGTACACTTGCACTCATCCCAAAGACTGGATTTCCTTGCTATTCCCACTGACAGTGCTGCTGTTGGGAATGAAAGTGTGCACTCCCCAGAGCCTGAGAGCCAACACCTTACATCTATTGCCATTAACAGCAACCCACCCCCACTGAGCAGTATGGCTGCTGTGCACTTGCATGCTCCCTACAAACTGGCTTTCTCCACTGATATCATTGCTGCTGCCACCTCAGCATTCTTCAAGGGGAACTGGGATCACTTTGCACTGCCCACCTTAGCCTCTACCCATCTGTATCACCAGGAAAACAGAACAGGCATATCTTCCCTGGCACTGTCCCCATTCCAGTTCCTGAGCACACTGTCTAGTGTCCTGGGGATAGTGCTAGACTATCCAACACTGCTGGTATCTGCACACTTCTCCCGGGGTACAGGCCTGACTGCTTTGCTGCTACCACTGCAGCCATCACCTAGTTGAACGTGCCTCCTGGGGGTCTGGGGACCAGCTCACCCAGCCCACTGCAAACACCATCAATAAAAGTATGAGTCACTAGGCAGCCCAAAGGTTGTCCTGTTACAGCTACTGCCACTACCCTGCCACATACACTGTCTAGAGGACCTAGGACCCACACAGTTGCCTGGCCAACCACTTCCACTGCTGGCACCTGAGCAAGCTGCATGAATATCCAGAATCAACTAGCTCAGACCTGCTAATACTGGTGCCCACATTCACCATATCCAGGGTCCCAAGGATAGGCATGATTGGCCCACTGCTGCCATCACTGGGGCCTGAATATTGGCCCACCTGATATCCTCATCCCCAGCAAAACCTCACCACAGCCTCCAATGAAAACCACAGACTAACACACTGAGGAAATCATGGACACCACTGACTCTGTGTATAGCTGAATAAATAAAAAACAAAGCTAAAATGAAGTGACTTATGCAGCAAATACCATCAATACATCTTCAGTAAAATGTCTTCTCATATGAAAGCCAATCCAAAAACTTGGAAAAAGTAACTGTTGCACCAGATGCACAGATAGCTATAACCCAAAAAAGTCTTCTACGCGATACATTATACTCAAACTGTCAACAAAGACAAAGACAGAATTCCAAAAATCAGTGAGAGAAAAGCATCTATTCATATTTAAGATCCCTCCATCAGACTAACAGCAGAATTATCTAAAGAAACCTTATAGGCTACGAAAGAATGGGAAAATATATTCAATGTTCTGAAAGAATAATATACCCAGCAACGTTATCCTTCATAAATGAAGGAGAAATACAGTTTTTACCAGAGAAGCAAAGGCTAAGGGAATTCACTACTACTAGACCAACCAGATAATAAATGCTTAAGTCCTACACTTGGAAATAAAAGGACAATATTATTATAAGAATACACGAATGTATAAAATGCACTGGTAGAGCAATCACACAAATGAAGATAAGGAGGGACTCAAATGTTACCGTTACAGAAAATCACCAAACTGCAATGATAAACAATGAGAGAAACAATGACAAAAAAACAACAAAAGAAGTACAAAATAATAAAAGGCAATTAACAAAATAACAGAAATAACTAACTATATATCAGTAATAACTTTAAATGTAAACAGATTAAATTTTCTACTGAAAAATATAGACTGGTTGAATGAATTTTAAAAAGGACACAACTATGTCATGCAAACAAGACACTCACTTCACTTGTAAAGACACATATAGACTGAACGTAGAGAAATGGAAAAAGACATTAATTATACACCAATGAAACCAAGCAAGCCAAAGTGGCTGTACTTGTGATAGCTGTCCATCTGGAGCAGCCACTGCAAAGCTGCGGCTGAAGTGGGGGAGGCATGGCTGGTGACTGTGCGCTCTACGGATTCAGTGGGGGCTGAGAAAAGGTGGGAGCCCTGCCCACTATGAACTGGCAGAGCAGGGGCCCTGCACTCCCACATGCAGCTGCAGCTGCCCAGCTGTGGCTCCAGACCTGGGCATCCCTGTGCTTTTGGGGCCCAGGAAACCTCTCCTGCTCCCTGGCCTCCCCCTGCTCCTGGCACCAGCTACGATTTTGGAGCAATGTTGTGGCTGAACCTGGACGCTGTTGTGCCCCAGCTGGGTGGTCTGCACGCTTGTCAGTACCATGCTGCCTCGGTCCCCCACTCCTGTACCCATGAGCATGGGAGGGAGGCCGGGCACACTGAAGGTGGCTTGGCACAGGCTTGCAGGCCCTCCTCGGCATGGACAGCCACGGTGCCATGGACATGTTGATGACAGCAGGAGGCAGTTGTGTTCCTGGGTGGGAAGAGGCAGGTCCCCAGTGAAACCCCTCCTGCAAGCCAGGAATTACCTGAAGCCTGGGGCCTGGGCTGCCCATTCCAAGTGGAGTCCACTGTCCAGAGTGAGAACTTACAGGCTTTTTCCAGGCCCACCTATGGCCACTCAGCACACGATTCCTCCCTTCGGAGCCCATAAAATCCCTGGAATCAGTCAGACTCACACAGATGTCATGGCTCTCTGCTGCATGAAGGAGCTACATACTTTGGGTCTTGTTGACTCTTCGGGATGACCTGCCTGTAGAAAGGAGCTCCCCACCATGGGCCTCCTCTCCACTGACAGCTGGACGCTCACTGAGATGACCTGCCCGAGGAAACGAGCTACCCACCACAGTTCTCCTCTCCGCTGAGAGCTGGACGCTCACCCAGATGACCTGCCTGCAAAAAGGAAGTATCTACAATGGGTCTCCTCTGCCCCAAGAGCTGGGCGCTCGCTGGGATGACCTGCCTGTGAAAAGGAGCTACCTACCACAGGTCTCCTCTCCTTTGTGAGCTGGATGCTTGCTGGGACAACCCGCCTGTGGAAAGCAGCTACTCACCATGTGTCTCCTCTGCTGGGGGCTGGACCCTCATCAGGACAACCTGCCTGCAGAAAGGAGCTGCCTCAGCTCTCCTGAGAGCTTTTCTGTCACTCAAAGAAGCTCCTCTCTGCCTTGCTCACCCTCCACTTGCCCCCATACCTCATTCTTTTTGGATGCGGGACAAGAACTCGGAACCCGCAAAATGGCAGGACTGAACGAGCTGTAACACAAACAGGGCTGAAACATTTCTCCCCCGCTCACCACATTGTGGGTGACAAGAAGGAGAGAAGAGCTGTGGTCCTTCAGGAGCCCAGACCTTGGGGCTCCCTGAGCCAGGGCTCTGACATGCTGTAACACCCTCTTTGGGGCTATGTGGTTTCTGGCATCTCCGAGCTTTCGGGCGCCACCATGCTCCTCTTGTCCAGACACTGGTGCCCGCAGTGGAAGCCACTTGAGGTATGTCTGCTCCAGCCAAAACCTCACACAAAGCTGGTGCTTGTGCTGGTGCCTGGAGCTGCCCAACCTGCTGCAGCTGGTGCACCTGGCTATGGGCAGTGGCTGCACCCCATGCGTGCTCCCTCACATACCCCTCACTGCTCTGCGCCTGGCTTGCCCTTGCAGGCATGGGATCCACGCTGGTAGCTCAAGCTCAGTGCAACCTGCCAGGCACAACAAGCCCAGCAGGCACAAGCAAAATCTAAGCAGAGACACAGCTGGTCACAGAGGTTTCCGGCTGGTGAAGTGACACCCTAAAGATCCCATGACACTTAAATCAGATAAAACAGACTTTAAGTCAAAAACAGTAAAAAGAGACAAAAAAGGTCATTTTAGAATAAAGGGATCAATGCAACGAGAGAACATACCAATTCCAAATATATATGTACCCACACTGAAGGACTCAGATACATAAAACAAATGTTAGATCTCAAATACAAGTATAAATTTAAGAACCTCAAAAATAGAATAGATTAAGCAGAAGAATGTATTTCAGAACATGAAGAGAGATCTTTTCAAATAATTATTCTAGACCAAAAAATATAAGAAAAAGAATAAAAAAGAATGAACAAACTCTATGTCGCACATTGGAAAACCTAAAATAAACAAATATCAAGTTGGCTCTAATACAGTTAACAGGTGGGGACCTCAACACCTACTCTCAGCATTAGGCATATCATATTGACAGAAAATTAACAAAGAAACAATGATCAGAGGAACGTAACAGACATTTAAACTACCATTTTCTAAGAGCTATAGAATACACATTCGTCTCAGCACTCGATAGACTACCTGTTAGGTAACAAAACAAGCTTCAACAAAAACATAAAAATTGAAATCTTGTCAACTATCTTATCAGACAACAATGAAATAAAACTAGAAATCAATAACAAGAGAAACTTTCAAATATAATGAACATATAGAAATTAAACAACATGCTCCAAATTGACCACTGGGTCAATAAAGAAATAAGGAAAGAAATTTTAAAAAAGCATCTTGAAATAAATGAAAGTCAAAACACAACATGCCAGCCAAAGCATGGCTAGGAGGAAAGTTTATAGCAACAAATGCATACATTAAAAGAGTAGAAAGATTTCAAGTGAACAATCTTAATCATGAAATTCAGGGAGCTGAAAAAGTAAGAATACACTAAACCCTAAATGGTTAGAAGAAAAGCAATAAAGATCAGAGCAGAAATAAAAAAAAAAAGTGAGACTAAAAACACAATACACAGGATCAACAAAAATTTGTGTTTTTTTTTTTTTTTTTACAAAAAGTTGAGCAAAATTAATAGATCAACCACTATCTAGACTAACTAAAGGAAAAAAGACCCCAAACAACTAGAATGAGTAGCAAAAAAGGAGGCATTACAACTGATACCTCAGAAATACAAAAGATCATCAAAGACTATGATAAATAACTATACATGATCAAACCAGAAAACCCAGGAGAAATAGTTAAATTTTTGTTAACACAACCAACCAAGATTGAATTAGAAAGAAATAGAAAACCTAAACGGACCAGTAATGAGTAATAAGAGGGAATCAATTATAAAAAGTCTCCCCACATGGGCTTCAATACTCTACTAACAGAGTTAGATCACCAACGCAGAATGCTAACAAGGAAATTCTGGATGCAAATTCAACACTTGACTAATCAGACCTAATAGACATTTAGAGAAAACTCCACCCATCAGTCACAGACTATACATTCTTCTCATTTGCACATGGAACACACTCCAATATCTACCACATACTTAGACACAAATCAGTGTCAATAACTTCAAAAAAAAAAATTGAAATCTTACCAACTAATTTCTACCAATAAAAATCAATACCAAGTAGATCTCTAAAACCACCCAATTACATGGAATTTAAACAACTTACTCCAGAATGACTTTTGGGTAAACAACAAAATTAACACAAAATTTAAAAACTTCTTTGAAATAAATGAAAATTGGGACCCATCATACCAAAATCTCCGGAATGCAGCAAAAGCATTGTTAAGGAGAAAGTCTGCAGTACTAAATGCTCAGCTAAAATAGTTAGAAGATCTTTAATTAACAATTTAACATCACACCTAGAAGAAGTAGATAAAGAAGAACAAATTAACCTCCAAGCTAGCAGAAGAAAAGAAATGACTAAAATCAGTGCAGAACTAAACAAAAGTGAGATTCAAAAATTTATACAAAGAGGAAACAAAAATAAAAGTTGGTTCTTTGAAAGGATACACAAGATCAATAGACCACTAGCAGAGAGCCAAATCAATAACACAATCTGATTTACAGTAGTTGCATATGCACAAAAAATAAAATACATAGGAATACATCTAACCAAGGAGGTGAAAGACCTCTAAAAGCAGAACTAACAGCTGAAAGAAATCAGAGATGACACAAATGGAAAAAGATTCCATACTCATGAATTGGAAGAATCAATATCATTAAAATGGCCATACTTCCCAAAACAAGTTACAGCTTCAGTGTTATTCCTACAAAAGTAAAAAATTAGACAAAACTATCATAAAATGCATATGGAACCAAAAAGAACTGAAATAGACAAAGCAATCCTAAGCAAAAAGAACAAAGCCAGAGGCATCAGACTATCCAACTTCAAACAATACTATAAGACTACAGTAACCAAAAGAGTATGGTACTGGTACAAAAACAGACACAAAGATCAATGGAACAGAACACAGAACCCCTAATAAAGTTGTGCCCTTCAGCCATCTGTTCTTTGATGAAGTCAATACAAATAAACAATGGGAAAAGGACTCACTCACCATTCAATAGTGCTAGGATGGGTGGCTCACCATATGCAGAAGAATGAAATTGGATGCCTATCTTTCACCATATATAAAAATTAATTTAATATGGGATAAAGATTTAAATGTAAGACCTAAAACTAAAAGGATCCTAGAAGAAAACCTAGGAAGTGCCATTCTGGACATTGGCCTTGGGAAAGAAGTTATGACTAAGTCCTCAAAAGCAATTGCAACAAAAACAAAAATTGAATTGTGACCTAATTAAACTAACGAGCTTCTGCACAGCCAAATTAGCTGTCAACAGAGTAAATAGACAACATATAGAATGGGAGAAAATATTTGCAAATTATGTATCTGACAAAAGTCTAATATCCAGAATCTATAGGATACTTACACAAACCAAGCAAAAAAAAAATCCCCATTAAAAAGTAGGCAAAAGATATGGACAGACACTTCCCAAAAGAAGATGTAACAAGTGGCCCACAAACATATGAAACAATGCTTAACATCACTAATCATCAGAAAAATGCAAATAAAAACCATAGTGAGATACTATCTCATACCAGTCAGAATGGCCATTATAAAAGAGTCAAGAAACAACAGATGCTAGTGAGGCTGCATAGAAAACGAAACGCTTATACGCTCTTGGTGGGAATGCAAATTAGTTCAGCCACTGTAGAAAGAAATTTGGAGATTTCTTAAAGAACTGAGAACTACCATCTGACCCCGCAATCTCATTAACCTCTATATATCCTCAAAAAATTCATTCTACTAAAAAGACACAGGCACTCACATGTTTATTACAGCACTATTCACAACAGCAAGATAAGGTATCAACTTAGGTGATCATAAACAGTGGACTGGACAAAGAAAAATGTGATATATATGTAATGGAATACTAAGCAGTCATGAAAAAGAATGAAATCATCTCCTTTGCAGCAACATGGATGCAGCCAGAGGCCATTATCCTAAAGTGAATTTACACAGGAAAAGAAAACTAAATGTTGCATGTTCTCATTTTTAAGTGAGAGCTAAAAATTGAATACTCACAGACATAAAGATGGCAAAAAAAAAAAAAAAAAAAACATGGGACTACTATAGAGGGTGAGGAAGGAATGGAACAAGGATTGAAAAACTACCTATTGGGTACTATGCTCACTACCTGGGTGATGGAATCATTCGTACCCCAAACCTCAGGATCACACAACATACCCATGTAAGAATCCTGCACATGTACTCTTGCATTGAAGATTAAACTTCATTTATTTTATGTCTCCTAACAGAGAAAATTCCCAGACTGGATGGCTTCACTGCTATATTCTACCATATTTACAAAAATAACAAACACCAATTCTATTCAGAGTATTCCCAAAAATTGCAGAGGAGGGAATTCTTCCTAACTCATTACACTGATACTATTACCCTGACGCCAAAATCAGACAAGGATGCAACAAAAAATAAAACTACAGACCAATATTCATGATGAATATAGATGCAAAATCCTCAACAAAATATTAACAAACTGAATCCAACAGGCCATCAAAAAGATAATAAAGCATATTTAAGTGGGATTCATCCCAGGGATGCAAGGATAGTTCAACATACACATATTAATAAACATGACACATAACATCAGTAGAATGAAGGACAAATAACATGATCATCACAATAGATAGAAACAACATCTGACAAAATTTAACATCCCTTCATGATAAAAACTCTCAATAAACTTAAAAGAACATGCCTCATAATGTAATATAATAAAGGATGTAGGCCCAAAGGCCATTATTATGTTAAAGTATGCTCCTTCTTTGCCTAGTTTGTTAAGAGTTTATTTTATTATTTATTTATTTATTTATTTATTTATTTATTTATTTATTTATTTATTTTGAGATGGAGTCTCGCTCTGTCGCCCAGGCTGGAGTGCAGTGGTGCCATCTTGGCTCACTGCAAGCTCCGCCTCAGAGTTTTTTTTTTTTTTTTTTTCCCTATCATGAAGGGATGTTGTGACAAACCTGCAGCTAACATCAAACTGAACTTGGAGAAGCTAAGCCTTTCCTCTAAGAACTGGAACAAGACAAGGATGCCAAGTCCCAGCCAGAGCAATCAGGCAAGAGAAAAAAAATAAAGTCATCTAAATTGGAAAAAAAGTCAAATGGTTTGTTTGTAGGTGACATAATTTTACATATACAAAGACCTAAACACTCTACCAAAAGACTCTTAGACCTGATAAATAAATTCAGTAAAGTTGCAGGACATAAAATCAACATACAAAAATCAGTAGCATATCTGTTCACCAATAATGAACTAGCAGAAAAGGAAATGAAGAAGGCAATCCTTTTTTTTTTTTTTAACAGCTGTATAAAAACAAAAACCTAGGAATACATTTAATCAAGAATGTGAAAGACCTCTACAAGGAAAACTACAAAACACTGATGAAAGTGATTGAAAAAGATACAAACAAATGGAAAGACAACCCATGGTCATGGACCGGAAGAATTAATTTTGCTAAAATTACCATACTACCCAGAGCAATCTATAATTCAATTCAACTGCTATAAAATACCAATGCGATTTTTTCACAGAAATAGAAAAAGAAAATCTAAAGTTTGTTTGGAATTTTAAAAGAGCTCAAGTTACCAAATTAATCCTGAGTAAAAGAAGAACAAAAGCTTGAGGCTTCACACGACGTGGCTTCAAAATGTAGTGTATAGCTTTGGTAACCAAAACACTGTGGAACTGGCATAAAGACAAACACATAGACCAAAGGAATGGAATAAACAACCCAGAAAGAAGTTCACATATTTGCAACCACGTGATTTTCAACAAAGGTGCCGGGGACATATATTGGGGAAAAGACAGCTTCTTAAATAAATGGTACTGGGAAAACTGGATATCCTTATGCAGAATGAAATGAAATCCCTCTCTCTCACCATATACAAAAATCAACTCAAAATGAATTCAAGACTTAAATGTAACACTTGAAAATATTCAGATACGAGGAGAAAACTAAAGAACAAATTTCATTGCATTGGTCTAGCCAAAGATTTTATGATTAAGACTTTAAAACCACAGGCAGCAAAAGAAAAAAATGGAATAATAGAGTATATTAAACTAAAAAGCTTCTGCACAGCAAAGGAAATAATCAATGAAGAGAAACTGTTTAATGGGGGAAATATTTTTAAACTAATCACCTGACTAGAAACTAATGAGCAGAAAGAACAAATATACAGATAACTGAAATAACTCAGTGGTAAGAAACCAAATTATCCCATTCAACAGGGAGCAAAGCGATAAACAGACACTTCTCAAATCAGGACATACAAATGGCTAACAGGTATATGAAAGAATGTTCAACATCACCTATCATTGAAAAAATGCAAATCAAAACCACAGTGAGATATCATCTTACCCCAGAATTACTATTTATGAAATGACAAAAAATAGCAGATGCTGACGAGGATGTGGAGAAAAGGAAACTGTCATACACTGTTGGTGGGAATGTAAATTAATGCAGCCATTATGGAAAACAGTGTAAAGATTTCTCAAAATAAAACCGAAACACTAAGAATAGAACTACCATAGGATGCAGCCATCCCACTACTGGGTATTTATCAAAAGGAAAGGAGATCAGTATATCAAAAGCATATTTGCACCCCATGCTTATTGCAGCACTATTTGCAATAGCAAATATATGGAACCAGTGTTACAGTCTATCTATAGATGGATAGAGGAAATATGATATATACACAATGGAATACTATCTGACCCTAAAAAATAAAATTATGTGCAGCAATATCAATAGAAATGATGGTCTTTATTTTAAATAAAATAAACCCAGAACAGAAAGACTAGTATTGCATGTTCTCACTCATATGTGAGAGTTAAAAAAAATTGATCTCATGGAGGTCGAGAGTGGAATGATAGTGACCAAAGGATAGGATGATTGGGAGAGAGGAATGATGAGAGGCTGGTTAATAGGTACAAACATATAGTCAAATAGAATGATTAAGTTCTCATGTTTGAAAGTTACATTTATCACATTGCAACTATGAATCATGACCAAAAACCATAAATACGTCAAACAAAATATCTTACAAATCCAGTGTCTTCCACTTATTTAATTATATTCATTTTTCTAATTAAATACTATTTAATAAAATAATATTTAATCATCATCAATGGCTCTTAAATTTGTCTTTAAAAGATGAAGCGTTGTGGTATTTGAAATTTCACTGTGTGTCTGGATCAATGCCCATCAGCAGTGGTTTACCAGACAGCAGTATCCCATAGGCTGGACAAGTTTTTGACAAATATATAGTCAAAATTCCCCAAAAGTACTCGTTCCAATACCATTTAAATGCTAAACACATAAACCAGAAAAAATGTTAAAATACAAGATGTCAGTTATATAGTTAATGTATATACCTATCCCTCTAGAACTAAAGAATTCAATTTTTAATAATTTACTATTCTGATAGATATATGCAAATATTTTAATTATTGTGCTGGTGTACAAATTAAAGATTTAATATAGTTGTATTAATTGGGAGGAGAATCAAATGGCCTTGGGGATTTTTTTTGTCTCCCACCTTAATAGCAACTGTCATGAATCATTATTGTAACAACAGTATGAAATCTAGGATAGTTCACTATTTTTCATGTCATGTTATTCAGTACTTCTACTCCATAGTGCTGAACTGGCACTTTAGAAATGAGTGTACTTTCAGTGTATGAAATCAGCAGTCACATATTTGGAGATGATGTTTTTAGAAAAGCCAGTTCGGCAGAGGCATAGAGGTAGTAACAAGCATATAGCTAAAAATTATAAACAAAAGAAATGGGAGTGGAGACACAAACTTGGACTCACAGGCAAATGAAACAAAAGTAAGCATGAAGCTTTAAAGGAAGAAGTAAGATATTCTCAGACTAAGATCAAAAATTGGAAGAGAAATGAGGGATTACTGTTCTTTAACAAGCCTTTCTCTTTTTGCATAAAAAAGAAAAAAAAGATAATTTTAAAATGAAACTTCCAGCAATTTTTAATTCAAAAGTAACAAAAGGGCACAGATTTAAAAGCTAGTAAAACAATAAGAATCAAATATATAGTTTAGAAAGAAGTATTGACTATACTTTTATGCAAAATAGGTTTATGATGTCACAGATGGGAAACTTTAGATTTCTTTAAAAATTGTAGAAAAATACATTTTTGATATAGGAATTTATTTATTTAAACATACATTATCTATTAATTGCTATGCATTGAGTTAAGCAAAAGGTAACAGAAATGTGTACAGCAGAATTTGTGGAAAAACTTTAAGCACTAGAAAATAGAATTATGAGATAATGGAATTTATTATATTTCTAGGTAAAGATAAAGTTGGGATTATAAACTTTAGAGATAAATAAAATTGCTTTACTGTGTGTCTCTTGTTGACTGAATTGAGGCCTAGTATTTTGCCATTCTTAACTTAGTCTCTATATTTTAATTACCACAAGTAATGCACTTAAATGTCATTGCTTGATAATAATTTTCATTATTATTTATTGTACTTTAAGTTATGAGATACATGTGCAGAATGTGCAGGTTTGTTACATAGGTATACATGTGCCATGGTGGTTTGCTGCACTTACCAACCCATCATCTAGGTTTTAAATCCCTAATGCATTACATATTTGTTCCAATGCTCTCCCTCCCCTTGCCCCTCACCCCCCCGAAAGGCTCCAGTGTGTGGTGTGTAGATTGCTTAACAATACTTAATTATAATCACCATTTCTATAGGCTAGTTTAGAAAACTGTATCCAATCATTTTCCTTGTCAGTGTAATTACAAAACAAAGTTTGAAAAAATGTATAAAAGAACTTTTTCTGACAAAAATTGGCATAGTTACATGATTCAATGAATATTTATCATAATTTTTGAGATATTTATTCCCATTTATCTTACTGCATGCAAGATAATTTATATTTCAAATATTAAATTATAAAATAGAACTAAACAATTTCAAAATTCATTTTAACTTGTCACTTTACATAATGTGGTATCACCTACCTTTATGCTTGCTTTTAAAAAAAGTCGTTGACAGTGTGAAAATTCACATACCAAGTCAATAAGAGAGAATAATGCAAAAAAATCTAACAAAACATTTTGATTTTGGTGGTATATCTTAGTTTGTTATTAAAATATTAATTTCCCAGTACTATTCTTTGTTTATATAATTACTGACCTGTAGAGTATTTGCTGACATTGTCAGTCTTTCTTTTTTTAAATTTATTTTAAGTTCTGGGATACATGTGCAGGACATGCAGGTTTGTTACATAGGTAAACGTGTGTCATGGTGGTTTGCTGCATCTATCAACCCATCACCTAGGTATTAAGCCCTGAATGCATTAGCTATTTATCCTAATGCTCTCCCTTCCCCTGTCCCGCTGACAGGCTCCAGTGTGTGTTGTTACCTTCCCTGTGCTCATGTGATCTCATTGTTCAGCTCCCACTTATGAGTGAGAACATGTGGTGTTTGGTTTTCTGTTACTGTGTTAGTTTGGTGAAGATAATGTCTTCCAGCTTCATCCATGTCCCTGCAAAAGACATAATCTTGTTCCTTTTTATGGCGACACAGTATTCCAATGGTGTATATGCACCACATTTTTAAAATCCAGTTTATCACTGATGGGTGTTTGGGTTGATTCCATGTCTTTGCTATTGCGAATAGTACTGCAATAAACATACACATGCACGTATCTTTATAAAAGAATGATTTATATTTCTTTGGGTATATACCCAGTAATGGAATTGCTGGGTCAAATGGTATTTCTGGTTCTAGATCCTTGAGGAATCTGCCACATTGTCTTCCACAATTATTAAACTAATTTACATTCCCACCAACAGCGTAAATTAATTCCTATTTCTCCACAGCCTCGCCAGCATCTGTTGTTTTGACTTTTAATAATTGCCACTCTAAGTGGCACGAGATGGCATCTCATTGTGGTTTTGATTTACATTTCTCTGACATTGTCAGTTTTTCAATGTAAAAACATTTACATTTCTCTGTACATATTGAACATACTTACATTTATCTGACATCATCAGTCTTTCCTATTATAAAAAGTTTGATTTAAAAAACTGGGCTATATGGATACTGTAAATATTATAAGGAATGTAATTTTAAAGGACAACGTGTTCAATTATTGAACTGCTATGTGTATAAACATTCCTTGACTGTCACAGCATATGGGAAGGAACTATAGAATCATATACTGCCTTAAAAGTCTTAATCAACCACATACTGAAGATTTATTATGTGTGCCACATTATTAAAAATTTGGTGATATTTTCTAACATTTTCTGATTTATTTGTAAAAACTTTTAAATTATTGAAAAGGATTAAACTACAAACATTGCAACAAAAATGCTACCAAATTTAAAGTTATATACCCTGACTTATTAAAAACCCCCTTGTGTCTCAACTCATTCACCTGTGAAATGAGAATAACAACTGTTACCGTACCTAGGCATGCTGTGAGAATTACATATATTAATACATGTAAAGCCCTTAGAATAGTACCTGGTCCATAGAAAGCACTGAATAAATGTAACATATAGTAATAATGACGATGTTGAAAATATCATTATTATTACAACCTCAGTTGATTTCATTTGTGTTATAATTTTAATCCCTTCAGGCTTGTTTTTGAGTATTCTATGTAATTTTCTGTAGTTTGGTGTAAAAATGATAGGAATCACAGCGAGAGACTCTTTAGCATAATAGGCACACTTGATTAGGAGATTGAGGGTTTACGCTCCCTTAGCAGTTGGAAAAATATCTACATTTACTCATATAAGGAGAAATGCAAATTAAAATAAAAATAAAATGAATGCAAATTAAAATACAAACTAAATTGGGATCCATCCTTCTCTTGGGCATATGTGCTTCCTTTTCCCACAGAGAAGTTATAAATTAATTGTATTTAAATGGATTAATTCTAATAAAGCAGTGACCTTAAAACACCACACACACATGCACGTGCACGCACACACACACGCACATGCATGTGCACGAACACACGCATGCGTGTGCGCACACACACACAATTTGAATTAATTATTGCAATTCTGGTCATAGCTTTACAAAGTGTGAATCAAACTCTTCTCCTTTTCCTTTTTTATGACACCTCTCTAGTGTCGTCTGATAATACTTAACTTCTCTCCCTCATAAACAATAACAAAGTTTACTTAATTTAAAAATAGTACAGAAATTGCCAAGTGACTGAACTATGTAGATAAAAATATATTTATGAAAGAGAAAACTTCACTATTATTCAGACGGAGTAATTGCCAAATATAGACCACATCATCTGCTAGGTTTACTGTTTGAGATGGGGATACAGAGTCAAATTGCTTATCTTGTGGGACATGTTTAATATGCTCATAGTTATATATTAAAGAGTAATAGATATTTAACCCCATACTCTGCCTTTAAGAGTTAATTCCAGATGATTTTTGGTTTTGGAAGTTGCCCTCATGTTTGCACAATATATGAAATTCAGAACCTTATAAAGAGATATATAAGGAAACTATAAATATGAAAAATAGTTTAAGGAAATGTATATACGCTAGACAGCGATCCTATAAAAATGTTCAAATTATTGACACACAAGGTTCTAAAAATTATAGATGTGCTAGAAGAGACCATAGAGGTAATCCAGTTCAACCTCAGTTTTATAAATGCAAAGTAAAAAAAAAAAAAAAAAAGGCTCAGAAAAATGAAGTACATTGAGAAAGATGAAAGATGGCAGAGTAAAGGCTGAGACACAATTATTAGTGAGTCTTATGTTTCAACCTTTGTTTGCTTGCTGATCCTATATATGTCTTTAAAATTTTCTTGGTTTTCTAAGTACCAGCAATAATAATATTATTTGAACACTTACCACATGCCAGGAACTGTTGTATGAAATTAATTTATATAATTGCATTTAATCTTTACAACAATCATTTAAAGGGAACACTATTGTCAATCCTTACTTTACAGAGAGAGAAGGAAATCTAGCAGTTAAGCTACATTTTTACAATTTCATCTGTCAGTTATTTAAAAATGCTAGAGAGGTCAGGTGCAGTGGCTCACTCCTGTAATTCCCAGCACTTTGGGAGGCCAAGGTGGGTGGATCACTTTAGGTCGGGAGTTTGAGACCAGTATGCCACATGGCAAAACTCTGTCTCTACTAAAAATACAGAAATTCGATGAGACTGGTGGCAGGTGCCTGTAATCCCAGTTACTCGGGAGGTTGGGGCAGGACTATCGTTTGAACCTTGGAGGCAGAGATTGCAGTGAGCCAAGATCTTGTCACTGTACTCCAGCCTGGGCAACAAGAGCAAGACTCTATCTCAAAACAATAAAAATAAACGAACAACAAGAAAAAAGAAATGCTGGGGTGCATATAATTATTGGTAGTTATTTCTACTCCTTAATAAAATTAACATATCTATGAATTGTATAGTGTTTGATCTAATATCTCTGACCTTGTTCTTAAAGAAAATTTGGAAGTGAAAATGTCACTCATGTCGTCAGTAAAAATCAAGATTAAACATATAATCATTTCTATATTCTTCCATCCTTGAATCCACCTTGATCATAACCAGTTTTGATTGATTCTCTGCTTGGCTTCCTGCCTATGATGTATTGTGTAACTAGATTTGGACTTTCTTATAAAATGCTCTTTCACATTGCTTAAGCCTTACCTGATTTTAATTTGCACTTCCCTTGCTCTGACCTGCTTTTTTTTTTTTTTTTTTTTTTTTTTTTTTAATAGATTTCCTATTCTCTTCACTCGAGCAGTCTGACAGTACTCAAAAGATGCTTATGATGGCTCATTTTAAAATTTTCATGTAGTCACAAGTTTGTCACCCTTGTTAGAGATATTTCCTTCTTATAAAATAGCACACTTTTCATGGAGGGGGTTCTAATAAAGTAGGTGACAGGTGGGTTGTAATTTATTTATTCCTCTAATAGTCACAGTAAGAACACTATTAATAAATCTATTGATTTTTTAATATCAATAGATTAAAAAATACCATGTTTCTGTTTCCAAACAAATATCTCTGGAATATATTTGAGGTAACAGCAAAACCAGGAATGGATGTTCTGGCCCTTTTCATACTTAGTGATTTGTATGTTCCCATTTTGTGACTTGACTATTTAAGAAACATCCTAAATTGCCTGTAAAGAATCCACTGGTAAATATGTCAACGTAATATAGATTATAAGTGTTATGAAAAGCTGTCTCATGTGCAGTCTTTCACCCCTTCTACCACGAGATAAAGAGCCCACACAGTCTCTCCTGGGCTTATTACCTTGTGCGGGAATATCCTGCCCTGTTTAAATCATATGTGTTTTTGTCCTGCTTAAGCATGTGTGTCAGCGGCCCTCAGACACATTCTCAGCTCCCATGGAGGAGGAGTCTGAGTCAAAGTCCTTCTGCTGCTGCCCATGAAGGGTGTGTGCAGGCCAATACCCCTAAATCTGGTGCCTAGAGAAACCTGCTGGCCTTGCGGGACCTACACCCACCACAGGAGCTGATCTTACTCTATCATTCCTGTATTTGAGTAACGCACTGCACCATCAGTGCTTAACTGTGTTGTGTTTTTCTTGGTGATTCTGGTATGTAGTGGAGAGAGTGTATAGACTTCTATACTGAGTGGTTGAAACAGTGATGATCTTTGCTATCCTCCATGTCCAAATTCTCTCCTGGAATTGACAACCTGTGCGCAAGTTTTTGCTTGACAATTTCGTGTAGTGAGCAGGGTCACCAAAGGACACATCATGGCTAGATGAAAACACAAAGGCTTATAACATAAAAGCCTGTTGTTCAATTTATCAACTTTAAAACACATTTTTAAAGAAACCTTTATGCAAAAATGAAAGAACTGCCTGTATACAATTAGTTATCAATTAAAAGATAAGCGTTTGGGAAACATCTTTAAATATCAGCATAAAATGACTAGTCCTAGCTTCAAAGCAGTGTTATTTTTTTCATACAAATAGACTTACAATATTTACTAGAATAAAGGAAACTAGCAGTCATTCGATCTAAACTCTGATTTTAATTTTCACATTTGCTTTAAAGAAACGTATGAGAAATCAAAATCAGAGAGGAAATGAAAAACATGCTTAGTGAACATCCTTTAAGAAGTGGCCATTAGTAGCCAAGAGTTAGAAACAACTTAAGTATCTATCAACAGATAAACAGTCATGTGCTATATAATGACGTTTTGGTCAACGATAGACAGCATATACGACAGTGGTCCTAGAAGATTATAATGGAGCTCAGATATTGCTGTCATCTGGTGACATCATAGCTGTTGTAGCATAATTACTTTACTTCTTTGTATAAATTTAGTGTAGCCTAAGTGTAGAGTGTTTATAAAGTCATCAGTAGCATGCAGTCATGTCCTAGGGCTTCACATTCACTCACCACTCACTCATGACTCACTTGGAGCAACTTCCAGTCCAAGCAACTTCCAGTTCTATAAGCTCCATTCGTCGTAATTGCCCTATATTGGTGTATCATGTTTTATCCTTTGTACTGTATTTTTATTGTATCTTTTCTATGTTTAGATATACAAGTATTTACCATTGTGTTCCAGTTGCCTAAAGTATTAAGTATAGTAACAAGCTATACAGGTTTGTAGCCTAGGAGCACTAGGCTATACCATACAACCTATACAGAGTAGGCTCTATCATCTAGGTTTGTAGAAGTACGCTAAATGATGATGTTCACCCAATGATGAGATTGCCTTATGTTGCATTTCTTAGAGTGTATCCCTGTCGTTCGGCAAAGCATGACTGTGTGCATATGTACACACACTCACACTCACACACACATGAAATGGAATATTATTCAGCCTTTGAAAAGAAAGAGATGTTGCCATTTGTAACAACATGGCTGAACCTGGAGGACATTATGCTAAATGAAATAAGGCAGACCCCTAAAGGAAAATGCCGTATGATCTCATTTATACGTGGAATCTTTTGAAAAAACTGCCAAATAAATAGAAACAGAGAATGGAACAGGGATTACCAGGAGTGGAGAGACAGAGGAAAAAGTGAGAAGTAGGTAAAGGGGTACAATTTGTAGTTACATAGGATAAATAAATCATTAGAATATTTAATACATAGCCTGTGGACTATAGTTAACAATACTCTATACTGAAAATTTGCTAAGAATAGATTGAAGATGTTCTTAACCTTTCCCCCATCTACACATAAACGATAACCATGGAAGGGGAAAGAGGTAAATTTGTTTAAACTGTAGTAATCATTTCATATGCATATGTATATCAAAAATCATATTGTATACCTTACATACAATAAAAAATAAAAAGGAAGTGGCCATTAATTTTTGGCTACCTATGAAAAGCTGAAATTACTTATGACATTAATTGCTATAATTTAAATTGTATAAAAACATAAAAATTGCATAAAGCATAAGACAAACTCCAATGTATTTTTTATCTTTAAATATTTTTAAGGCTAGGTGCAGTGGCTCAAGTCTGTAATCCCAGCACTCTGGGAGGCCAAGGCGGGCAGATCACCTGAGGTCAGGAGTTCAAGACCAGCCTGATCAACACGGTGAAACTCTGTCTCTACTAAAAATACAAAAATTAGCTGGGTATGGTGGTGCACACCTGTAATCCCAACTACTCAGGAGGCTGAGGCAGGAGAATCGCTTAAAACCAGGAGGCGGAGGTTGCAGTGAGCCAAGATCGTGCCATTGCACTGCAGCCTGGGTGACAGAAGAAGACTCTGTCTCAAAAATAAAAAAAATAAATAAATAAATAAAGGAATTTGAAGACAGAAGGCACACAAAAGGACAGTAGAATACCGTTTAATAACAATTATTTATTTCAGTAAAGTAAGGAGAGAACTCACGGACTTAGTGAGGATGGGTGCATATTCAGAAATGTGTGAATTCAGAAGCTCATTACTTTCACCTGTGTATCAGGCTAATTATAAGTAAGTTTGCATAGGACAATCCAGGTTAACCCCTGGTGTACTGGTATAATTACAGCATCCCCTCCTATTTCAGAAATGTCTGTTTGGATATAAATTATATTGGTCAATTTAGTTCTTGATCACTCATTGCCCTCTAATTGTCACAGGTGAAGGGGTTAATGAGCGCCTGGATTCCCAAATATGAGATATGCTCTGGAAGGGCTATAGACTTCTTTTCCTCAAGGGCTCCTATAGTTAGGCAACAGTAGGGTTTGGGTAACTGAAACCATAAGCCATAGAATACTTTGTGACTCTGGGAATTCAGGGAATTAATTCTAGGCTCCCTGTTGTACAACGACATCTATTGTTCATAATTTTGAGCTTCTTGTCTATGAGTGAAGCTTAAAAAAGGAAAAATTATTCTGAGTTTGCACTGGAGACATCTTTTGTAGTTACTGTGCTGGAGGATATCATGAACATCCTCTAAACCGGGCAACCTTGCTATTGGGTATAAATAGTTAAGAAATTGAATAAAAGCAGCCAGTCTTGATGCACTTCTGACTGGTTATGACTGTGGCAAGATGGCCTAATTCAGTCAAAAAGGCAGAATGGAGTTGCTCAGAAAATTGTATTGTTTTAGGCAAATCTGACTTGCTTAATAAGAGGAAACATATTATCTTCTAGCATAAAAAAATTACAAATGCAATAACATACCCTATAGCAAGCTAAGATTACATGTATCATTAATTTTTGGCAAGGCTGCTAACATGCTTTAAGCATAGAGAGAGGTCTTTGGAGGATAAAAAGTTTTCTTAACCTACAGGGGAAAAAATGATGAAAGCAATACCCTGAAGGAGATTCTTTACCAACATATTATTGGACCCCTCTTTTATATTCTAGAACTTGAAAAGTAGAAAGTGTGTTAGAGTTTGTAGCAGAGTCAGTAAGGGTAAAGATTTTTGCAAAATATTTGCATTATTTAAAAAACTATTTGACAGTAATTTTGCTTTCTCTAATTGTGAAGTCAATCTAAATACTGACATTTTAAAATGTGATCATTATTTTTAGCTTTTTCTTAAAATTATACTCCTATTGACTACACCTAGGCAACAAAAACTCAAGATACGAAAGATATACTGTATTGTGAAATTAGTAGTGATTTTAAAGATCTACAAACTTTAATAGCTGAGCATTTTTATAAAAGAAAATTACAAAAGTAATTCAAAATTCAAAATATCATAAAAACAAATTGTTGGCTAAATTTATGGATTAACACGCCTAGTTTAGTTTCTTCTATTACTTCGACCACATGAATAATTATTTGCCATTTTTTTCTTGTATACTTTGTTTCATTCATCCAGCAGGATATGAAGAATACAATGATACAAAATACATTGTTTCTGTCCTTAATAAACTGGGACTTTGTTGGAACAGAATGATGGATATGCAAGTAAGTGTAGGTCATGTGTAAGGTTATATGATGTTTTCATCTGGGAAACAAAAAAATTCTGATGTTCAGGACATACTCCCATTGTGTTACATCAGAATATCTGGGGTAGGACCCAGGCATCGGTGCTAGTTTTTAAAGCTACTCAAGTGGTTCTTGTGTGTAGCCAAAGTTAAACATTGCAGTAGAACTTTGCTACTCAAAGGGTAGCAGCAACAGAAACACTTGGGGTTTTTGTTAGAAATGAATATGCTGAGGCTCCACCCCAGGTGTAAGAAATCAGAACGTGCATTTTAGTGAGGTGTTCCAGGTGATTCATATGCATGTTAAAGGTTGAGAAACAGCCCACAGAAACTGTGAGAGAAGGGGAGAGATATTTTAACCTAGGGAAGCCATCAAGAAATGGACACCTGGAGTACTTGACAAATGGAATAATGGGGAAGAAGAAAGTAAACAAGATAAAGAGCAAGGGGAACAATGAAGAAGAAAGTGAAGAACCGAGGAAGAAACAGGGAAAAACAATTGAAATGATCAACAGTCCCCTGCAATACTTAGCTTGTGAATATCTTCTGACAATTGGCTTATGTGTAGTTAAAATCTGGGAACAAGGGATGGAAACAGGGTCACTAGGTGTCTCAGGGAATGCTGCTCTGAGTTTTGATTTCCTTACAAAACCATTTATTTAAAGCGAACTAGCCATGGCTGCTTCAAGAATATCCTAAAGGGAATGTTCTCCCACACCATAAGTAACATGTAGTTAGAAACTCAAGAGTTCAATTTTATTTTCCTAATTATAATAAAGTTATAACTGCTAATTTTTAGAAAAATACAGAGAAAATTTAAAGAAAACAAGAATCACTCATAATAAACTAAGAGAAATTATCAGTAATATTATGATTAGTATCCTTACATTAATATTTCTATGAATATATAAAATATCTTCTCTAAAGACAGAGCCCTGCTTATGCAGACTTGTGTACTTTTTAAATTAATTGTTGTATTAAAGTATAAGTAAATAATATCACCAACATCATTTTTCTAGAAAATATATTCTTTGTTCTTTTAATAAAATATAGCATCTTATGGTAAAATATTTTAAAATACAAATAATACTTTTAAAAACCTATCATTCCACATCCCCAAAATAGCCATTCCTAAACTTTTGGTATTTAGGCTCCCATCTGCTTTCTCCAAACTTGGAATTATGTTCTAAACATTGTTTTACAACTCATTTAAATATTCATATTGATAAATTTTCTCAGAATTTCTTTTTTAAATAGTTAAATTAACAAACTTGCTAAAGATTATTGTGACAGGCACTATAGGTCAGCTTATTCAGCACCCATTGTTGTTTTCTGTTGACCTTTTATGCTATAGTGATTGAAATGCACCAAACTTGATTTTCTAGCCTGCCTTGCAGTTAGAGATAGCTATGGGGCCAAATTCTAACAAATAGAATCTAAGCAGAAGTTTGCTGGTTATAGTTTGATAAGATTTTTCTTTCCTAATGAAAGGAGACAGAAGAACTGGTATTGCAGTTTAACTATGCATGCTTTTCTCTGTCTTGCAAACAGATATGCTGCCTGCAGGTGTAGCTGGCATCTTTGCAATCAGGAAAAAACGAAGCCAACACTGTTTGTACGATGAATCAGATATACAGAAGGATCCCAAATCCCTCAATTATCACTGAATAGTTCAACCACCTCCAGCAAGACCCTACCTTTGTTCTTGTTTTAAGAGAAAAATAAACTCTTCTATATTCAAGGAAGTCTTAATCAGGTTTACTGTTACTTTCAGGCAATTGCATTGCTAACTCGTAGAAAGTTACTCATCTTTATCTCGTCATGCATTTTCAGACATAATTCTGTGGAAATGTCTCCATTGCTCAGAAAACAAAGATAAGGATAGGATATTTGTTCTAGTTAAAAGAGTAAAGAGGAAATCTAGCCCCAACTCTTTTTGGGGCTAGAATTCCCCCAATTTAACCCTATCCCACTGTGCTTTTATGTTCGGTGATTTTTTACACTTAAGTAACTTTATCTTCCATTTGTGTCGGAAGAGGAAAATAAAAACAAAACTTCCCAGGCTAAAGTAAGTGAACTTCAAATTTAAAATACAAAATGGAAAGAGATAGTAAATATAAACACAAGATGTTTTCATTTATGCATTCATTCCTTTAGTCAACCAGTATTTATTTGAAGGACTTTTACATGACACATACTGCACCCTCAGGAAAGATGTGGTGAATAATATTTTTGTTTTATTTTCTTCCTTCCTTTCTATTGATCTTAAACTATTCTAATAGGGGTGGACTCTGACAAGCATTATGAAAGCAGATATTAAATTGGATTATAGTTTTCTGTTTTAGTGGGTGCAAGAATGTATCTCAGACCACAAAGCACCGATGTGTCTGTGTTCAGAGAAAGCATTAAGAGATTTCCCACCAAGATAGACCCATTGAAAAAAAACAAGAGAAGTAAGAGAGAAAACATACTAAGGTTTGTTTAAGTGGCTTTTGAAACAGTTCGTTAATTTTTCAACTCAGCAGAATGTTCACAGGTATAGAAACCCATATTCACAAGTTGAATAAGCAAGCCAATATAACAAAAAGTGTAGGCAACTAATTTTCACTTAAAAAGCAGATTAAACTCACATTTCAACATTAAAATAACAAACTGGTGTGGTTATAAAACATTGGCTACAGATCTCAATAGTTCCATCTCTGCTTCTATTTGGTGACGCTGCCCCTTTATTCCTATTTATTTCTAATGGAGAGTAGAGCATAAACAGACCTTATATGTAAATTAGCTTATCTAAATGCAAATCATCTCATGGAAACTTCTGGTAAAATGCTTATTTACAGGCCCACCTTTAAAAAAAAAAAAGCAAAATATCAAATTCCTAATTCTCACTTTTCTTTGTGTTATATTTGTATCACCCTTTTAGCTCATCCTTTACTAGCTTTCCAGGGGTTTATGCAGTTCATCAAGATAAGGTTACAAAAAATGACATATGGATAAGGTTCCATCTTGTTTATCTTGATGGCTCAAATCAGTGTAATATTACTATTCTCTAGTATTTTATCAATCTACCCAGGCTTTTGCCAAGACAACACTTTTGTATTGGATTTACAAAGTTTTCAAGCAACAATCAAATGAAGTGAAAGCTACAATACTGGGACCAGTCGTCTGGGCTAGTGGTAAATTTTTTTTTAAGACCAAATTTATTTTCTTTTTTTAAACATGAGACCCTCTTTAAATCATGCTCATGTGAAAATAACTTAATTAGAAACATTAGCATTTTAGTTGTCACCATTACATTTAATTCAGTTTTGTATTGCTTGTCCTAAAATGGAGATTAGAATACAGTGAACTGGAAAAATGTAATAAATTCTGACCTTTCCCCTGCTAGTTGAGAGAATTTTGTTTAGGTTATATTACAATTTTATTAAATCACGTTATTTTATGTACGCATGTACCTAAAAATGGATCATACTTCCATTTTCACATTAGTTAAGATTAACAATGCCTCACATTATTTTATGAAGTCTAAAAGCCTTAAATGCTCAGGTCTCTAAGATGGTTTAAAAATAAAATGACCAGCTACCCATTTCAAAATGTTTATTTCTAAATGAAGAAAACATGTAGGTCTTTGGCGAATCTTTCCTTTTCTTTAAAGTTATGGGCATATTAACCAAAAGCATCCAATTACTTAAGAACATAAGGTGTTATCTTGGTCAGGGGGTGGTAAACTACAGCCCATGGGCCAAATCCAGCCCACTGCCTGCTTTTGTAAATAAAGTTTTATTGGAACACAGGCATGCTCACTCATTTATGTATTGTCTAGGGCTACCTTTGATGGCAGCAGTGGGCCATCCAGAGCAGCTGCTGCCATTGCGCCGGCTGCAACAGGAAGGCACTAGCGGTGGTGGCAGGAGTGGCTGCGGGAGCAGCAGTGGCAGCAGTGGGAACCCCATCACAGGTTGCCGGGAACCGCGGCTGGGGCTGCCTGCACACTTCACAAAGTGGAAGGTAGCACCACCCTCCCAGGCGGAGGACGGGGCATCTCTGTGTTCTGCACCCTCGGGGTCCTGGGAAGGCTCCCCCCTGCCCCTGCAGGCTGGGGAGTGTCTGCTCCCGCTGCCTGGCATCTCCTTACTCCTGGTCGCCGCTCCGATCTCAGAGCAGGAGAGCTGGGGCTGAGCCCAGGCGCTGTCACAGCCCTGCCGAATATGTGCCTACTTGGGGCAGTGCTGACACACCAGCCCCTTGCCACCTCGGACCCCTCTGGATTTGGGGCACCGACGAGTGCTGAGGGAGAAGCCGATGGTGGGGCAATGAGAGCGGCTCCATGCTGGCCTGTAGGTTCCCCTTGGCGCTAGCAGCCTGGGAGCCATGGAGGACGGCAGGAAGCAGACAAGCTCCCGGGCAAAGGTTGACGGTCCCCAGTGAGGCTCCACCTTCAAGCCAGGGCGCGTTGCCAGTCCCGTGGACCAGAGTGGGAACTTGTGGTACTTCTTCTGGGCCCACTCATGGCTGCCCATGAATGAATTGGTGCCCACTTCCTTCCCTCTGAGGCCCATAAAAGCCCCAGGCTTAGCCAGAGCAGAGCAGACGATAGGGTGACCAGCTTCAGAGAGGAACTAACCTCTCTGCTGAAAGCTTAACAATTGTCAGGATGACCAACTGGAGAGAGGAGCTACCCTCTGATGAGAACTGAACACTCGTTGGGACAACATGCCTAGCAGAGAGGAGCTACGCTCTCTGCTGAGACCTGAACACTCTTCGGGGGATGACCTGCCCTCCATAGCCAGGGTGTCTCGATGATGTTCAGCTCCTAGCCCTGCTAGGACAGGGACACCCTGGCTATGGAGGGGAGCTTCCCACTGTGGGTCTCCTAGAGCTGTTCTAACTAACGCTCAATAAAGCTACTCGTTGCCTTGATCATCCTCCATTTTTCTGTGTATTTCATTCTTCCTAGTTACAGGACAATAACTTGGGGCCCACCAAACGGCGAGGCTAAAAAAGCTGATATCACAAACAGGACTGAAACATGCCCCTTGCTCACCATATTGTGGACGAAGAGAAGGAGAGAAGAGCTGTAGACCTTCGAGGAGTCCAGACCTGGGAGCTCCCCAATCCAGGGCTGTGACTCCCTCTTTGGGTCCCTGCAGTTTCTGATGTCCCCAAGTTTCTATGCACCACCACATTCCCTGCCGCCAGGTGGAGGAGCTACATGCAGTGCACCTGGTACAGTTTCAGCTTTGCAGAGAACTGGTGCCCGTGCCGGCAACCTGGAGCCGCCCGTGCCGGCAACCTGGAGCCGCCCGTGCCGGCAACCTGGAGCCG
>NC_045435.1:10236875-10307108 GCF_002776525.5 Piliocolobus tephrosceles
GCCCGTGCCGGCAACCTGGAGCCGCCCGTGCCGGCAACCTGGAGCCGTCGGCCCCGTGGAAGCAGCCAGCATGTCCGGCTGTGCGCAATGGCCGGACCCCATGCTCACAGACACACTTCTTGCCACTCCACGCCTGACTTGCATTCTCCCTTGGAGGCATGGGATCCATGCTGGCATCATGAGCCAAGGGAAGCCAGCCAGGCTGAGAGGACGGAATGAGCCCAGCGAAACTGAGCAAAACTTGGGCAAAGGCACCACAGGCCACAGAGGTTTCCGGCCAGGAAAGCGACACCCCAAAGATCCTGTAACACTTTCATAGTACAAGGAAAGAGTTGAGTAGTCTGACAGAAAATGTATAACCTGCACAGCCAAAAATATTTACTATCTTGCTCTTTACAGAAAAAAGTTAGATTCTGGGGCGACGCATACAGAGATCTGGCATCTTTATCAAATCTTCATTATTCTCAATATTGAAACTGCTTTGTTAATGTCAATAAATAGCATTGGTACAGAAAACTACAATGATGTCCAAATTCACCCAAATTTGTGAACAGAATTAGAATACAAACCAGGAGTCACAGACCTTTGGTCTCATGTTTACCTGCCACACATTATACTATCCTTTCTAACAACGCACACCTCACCTTAGTTTTCTTCTTTTAACTTCGAATGTTACAATTATAACAAAAGATGGTATAACTTACAAAACAGCTTTGATATAAGCATGCAAAGTTCTGTGACTTAAAAATATTTTTATTCTAAACTTTAATAAGCATGTTAATACATAAATTTAAATTATTAGATTCTTTATTGAAACTATTTCCTAAGTACAACACCTTGCTTATATTATTGTATATTTTATTACATTATTATAAGAAAAGTAAGTAATTGCATTGTGTGTTGGTTTGCAAACCTTATTTGCCTACAGGGGTGTGTGTGTATCCCTTTAATTGGAAGGCACTGTAAAAAAAATTCATGAAAATTTAAAGTGCATTCCTTTATTTAATCATATATTCCTTTATTGAACAAATATATATGAATACCTTCATCAATGAATTTATTTCTAATAAAAAAGTAAATTATTTAAATAAGCTATGACAACATTTTTAAACACTTCTTCTTTAAAATAATTATGTCTTCCCCAGAAACATATCTATAAACCAGATTATACTGTAGGTATGGTCAATAAATATTGATTCTGCTTAGCAGTTAACATCACCTTTTATAAAAAATGCTAATTATGCAGAGTATTTTAATAATTGACTACAGTAAAATGTGTAGAGGTTTACCAGGGAATATATTCATTCTAAATTTGAAGTTTTCCTTGATTAAATATATCTTTTAACTTAACTTTCCCTTTACATTTATAAAATGTGTCATATTATAAACATACAAATATTTATGAATAGCAAAAATACTTATTTCAAGATCAAGATCAAATATAATGAAAGAACAAAGGCCATTTTTTTTCTTTATAAAAACAGAGGGTAATTTAGAGTTTCAATATCCTCCTTCAATTTATAGCCTGCTCCAATTTAGGCAAGATATTGCAGTGAGAGACTAGAAAAGCTCATGCACTCCAAGGATAGCTAAGAAGCCACCAGTAGTACATACATTTACTGTGATGGCTCATCATATTTTCTAAAGAGTCTGCTAAAAGCTATCTTAATCTTTTCATTATTTATTTTTTGATGAAAGTATGTTTCTGGCTAGCAATAAGTAGAGAAGCAAGAAGAATGGTTTGAGTAACTTATGACTAAATAACAAGGGTTTTATAACTAAGAACTATGGCTCTCCCTAGGTCCAGGTCTCAAAATGTCCTAATGGTTAAGAGCTCCCTCTCTGGACCCAGATTTCTTGCTTACAAATTCTAGTTTGTCCATGTGTTAACTATGTAATCTTGACATTTTTTTTAGTCTAGCTGTGTCTGTTTCCTCATCTGGAAAATGTCAATAGTAGCATGTCATTGGGTTGGTTTGTTTAATGATTTAATATAAATAAAGTCTTGGAAGAGTATCTGACAATTAAGTGCTTTGGGACTTGATCCCATTGAATGAAGGTTGCACCACATCTTTCTTAAAATTAATCTGAACTCCAAAGAACAGGTTCTCTCTTGAAACATTCCCTCAAACACCACTAAAAATCATTAGGTCAAGTAGGAAGTCACTTAAAGAAAAAGCTGTTGTCCTATAAATATCTAAAGACATTAGGAGTCAGGAATATAAATAGAGAAAAACAAATGAGAGACAAGTTAAAAAAATTTGTGATGTATAACATCTCCAGGTTTTTAAGGTCACATTATGTGTAATTATTCATTTTAGCATATCTGCCATAACTTGATGTGTAATTGTTCATTTTTGCACATTAGCCATGGGAAGAGCTGACAGGCATTCTAGTGTCTGGCCAACAGTGGTAGAGATATGGTGTATTTGACTCTCAAACCTCTCACCTTATCTACCATATAGGTACTAAGATTCTAATGAATCTGTCCATTTACTTCCTTGTTTTCTTAGACTAGAAAAGCTGTTCTTAGAGGGAAGTCCTTTTTCATATACCTGGGTTCATCCAACTAGTCACATAATAAATGCTGCCCATCCCCAGCCCTGCTTTGTTTTTAACCTGAACTAATCATTATTTGTACATCTCTATTTTCTAATATTTCCTCTGGGTATCCTGTTTAGGTAAAACACAGCTTTATGATGCCCTTCCCAATCAACATTAGACTATTTGTTTCAAGATAGTAATTAACTTCCTGCCTAATTTGTCACACTTAATTTGAAATTAGGCATGCAAAGCTATTAAACACTGTGGTTGTGGTGTTTGCATCTGGCTGAAGCAGTAGCCACTGGCAGCCTTGATTTATCACTCTTCATTTAAATTCCTGTGCCAATGATTTTAGTTCTTAAATGCTGTGACTGGCATTTATAGATTTCAAAATCAAAGTGAAAATAAGCTACAGTTAAGTTCTCAACAGCTGAGATCGATGAAAAACGGTTTTATAACTGAATGCCCTGCAGATAAATCCTAGGGGCTTGACCAAAAAGTGCTTCATGCTCAGAGATATTGCTGTGGGAAGACAACCAGTATTCTACCCTAATGGCTATTTATAAATCACGATCAAAACTGTGCATCTTGTAACAGTGCCATGTGAATTTGTTCCCAGATGAAAACTATTTTTGCTAAGTCTTCCTTAAAAGAACAATCCCCAAAAGCAAGCTTATCCTACTGGGAAATCTCATCTTTGATATTCAAAACTCTATCCAGCATTGCTCATATTTGAGGAAGCAGAATATAACATTGCTACTAGACCTAGCTTATAATTCTGTGGGCAAATTGTCTCCTAAAGTGAATGAGCATGATTCTGTAACTTTCTTATCAAAGTCTGACTGTGGTGTAAATCTTGACTTAGTGAAGGCTTCTTCAGATATGGACGTGAAGAATTTGACTTTTCTATAACCCTGACAGAAAGAAATTGTGAAAATTTGTTCTTCCTGTCTGACTTTATGATCCCAAATCTCCACACTGTGTTAGGGCAACCCAAATGCTATTCTTCCTTTAGGATAAAGCTCCTCCAGGAATTGTTCCAGCTTAGTTACGCTTTTCTTTCCTCCTCTAAACTAAAGCATTTACAATTTGTATCTTATAATTTAACACGTTACTTAAGATACACTTCCTGGCTGGGCGCGGTGGCTCACACCTGTAATCCCAGCACTTTGGGAGGCTGAGGTGGGCGGATAACCTGAGGTTGGGAGTTCCAGACCCGCCTGACAAATTTGGTGAAACCCTGTCTCTACTGAAAATACAAAAATTAGCCAGGTGTGGTGGCATGTGCCTGTAATCCCAGCTACTGAGGAGGCTGAGGTGGAAGAATCGCTTGAACCCAGGAGGCAGAGGTTGCAGTGAGCTGAGATTGTGCCACTGCACTCCAGCCTGGGCAACAGAGGGAGACCCTGTCTCCAAAAAAAAGAAAAAAAAAAAAGTATACTTTTTTTTTTTCTCACTAGCATTTTTGGTCTGCTAACCTTGTCTTCTCAATTAGAGTAAGTAAAGCATTTGAGTTAGACAACACTACCTCTTCCTTTCTTACTTCTACTGTATGACAGCACAGAGTACTCATGCATTACGGCTTAATAATTGCTTGCTCCTCAGTTTATTAAACAAACATTTGCTGAGCGTCAACTTTATATGTCATACCATTCGAGGCTCCAGGGATAGAGTGAGCAACACAATAAAATACACTGGGAAAAATCCACCCCTCATGGAGCTTACATTATACTGTCGAAAGACAAAATTCTATTTCGAAAGTATTGCATCATCGAATTAAGTGATGAAATGAAGGACACACCTAAATCACTTTGAAGAAACTTCCTTAGGCACAATCTTGAGAAATACATTTGTGATAAAAACAAATAGTAAACAAACAAACAAAAAAAGGTTAAGGTTGAAAGTGACAGAGTGGATTGTAAAAAAAAAAAAAATGCAGAGAAGATATGCTTATTGTTATGCCTTAAGAACTAAAATTATTTCTATTTACATAGATTTTTTTTCAAATGCCAACTTGAACCAGATATAGCGAGGTTTTAAATATAGTGTATTTTTTATTTTTCAAAAACTATAAGGATTTTTATTTTCTTCTCAAAGGATACAGACTTTAATATGGGAGGAGACACTACTGAGATACTTGTTTACCTTCTAAAAACAACAGCACAACTTTAAGTCACCACAGCAAAATTTCAAGCATACCTCAAAATATTACAATGTAGAGCCTCCAGCAGGACCTGTATGTATGAAAAGTTAAAATAGGATTTTAAGAGAGGTGTCCTTTTAGTGGAGGTGTGGAAAAGTTCTTGCATATTTATAAACTGTCATTTTCTTACTTCTGTTAGATAAAGTCTTTAGAATGATGTGGAATGTTGATTGCAAATATGAAAAGACTACACAGTTAGTGAGTATTTGCTTGCTCATCATGTTATCTCATGCAAGATACTTATTTTGTAGATGCAGAATCTGAGGTCCGGAGAGATTAAATAACTTCACTGAATTTACACAGCTGGATAGTAACAGTTTAGGGACCAGAACACAGAGTTCATCAGATTTTGACCAGCTGTTTCCCACCTCTATACATGACTAAACTACTGGTCATTTCAACAGGAAAAAAATAATGTAATTATGAGTTATAAATTCACGAGTATGCAGATGGTAAATAGCAGACTAAACTATGTAAACAGGATATAAAATTTGGGGCCTGAGAGATTCATAAAAGCAAATAGACAATAATCTTTCCTGTCTATTTTCTGGGCGTTGATGCTTAGGTTTGTACAACTGAACACAACGCCTTCTGTAAGTCTGTCGCAGGATGTTGAATCCATGAACAGAATGCTTACTGTTGATGTCCTGAGTGAGCACTTTACCACCAACGGGCAAAAGTATCATAACATTGAAATTTTAAAAGGTTCCACTGTGAGTATAATAGACATTCTGTGTGTGTGTGTGTGTGTATGTTATGTATGTATGTATATATACTCACACACAATCACTAATTTATTTAGCAAATATTTAATGCACAGATTTTATGTGACAGGTGCTATGGTAGACCATGGAGATATTAACATTTGTTGATTGTCCAATAGAAAATATTGACATGCAATTGAAATGCAGAGTATAGTTACGCACTGTGATAGGGTAAATATAAGCAGTTATGAAAGGATAAGCAAGATAAGATCATAAAGGACTTTGCAAATAATTTTACAAAAATAGTCAACCATAAACACACCACACAGAGAAAAATATTGGTAACACTTCATAAATTTAATATTTATTTCCTTATGACCATGTATCCATGTATGTACATCAATTGTCACATAACTGGGGTAACAGTGTATATAGGGTTTCTAATCCTGCTACACTTAACACAATATTATAAACATTATTCTCATTCACTAGACTTGTCATTCCATCTCACAGACATAGTACCTTGTATTTATTGTTTACTTTCGGTCATTTAGGATATATATACCCTTCCCAATTATAAATGATAAATTTTTCTATACACATACAGTTTTTCTACTCATATTATCTTTCCTAAAAACTGACAATGCCTAGTAGTGGATTTAGAGAGTATAATAATGTTAAAGTGCTAGATATACAATACCATGTAATTTTACAGTTATTCCTGCAGTGATAGGAAGATTTTGACCAAATCATATGCTAAGCAGTCAGAGCATTGCCATTTTCCAAAGAAAAATCAACGAGTCCAATTTGATGGAAAAACATTGCCTACCACTACCGTTTTAATTTGCATTTCTCTGATTTGCAGCAAGAGTGAAGTTTTTTTGTAATGCATATTAGGCAATTGCCTTTTTTTCTGAGAATTGATCACTCCTGTCTTTTGCCAATTTTTACCATGGTCTATTCATTAAAAATGTTTTCCCCACCTTACCCTTTATTTTCATTTTGTTTATAATAAATTTCGATGTATGAAATTCCCATTAAAGCCACATGTTTTTTGCTTTGCAATTTTTTATAACTTCTCTGATCATTATTTATATTCACACCTATATGCACCTCTTCTTAAGATTTTATTTTTATCATATCTGTTTGAACATTTAAAATTTGTTTTAGGGTATCTTCCTAGTTAATGATTTGATTTGGAGTATTCTAAATAATAGATTTCCCTCAACAAATTTTATTCACTGATGTACTTTCTCATTAGTTTGAGATATATTCTTTATCCTATATTAAATCTCTTTGTGTGGTAAGGACTTCTTTCAAGACTATCTCTTCAGGTTCTTTAATCAGAAACTTTTTATGCTCTCATAGGAAACACAAATAATTTCTGATGTATAAGCTAATTATTCACTAGTTGATTTTGATTAAATATACGTCCCACATTTTAAGAAGACATTCCTGGATGAGAATCCATGTTAAAAAGTTTCCATATCCAAATGGAGCAGCACTATAGTTTATATTTATGTAACAACTACATTATCCTAGCAACAAATGACATTTCACTATATAAACACAACACCCTGAATTTTTGTCAAGTATTATGGAAACCTGCCACCACATCTCATAAGAAAACTTTTAAATAGAAAACTAAGTAAAATTTCAATGAAGAAATGCAACCAGGAGAAAAATGATTAGTTACTGAAAAACGAATATTAAACATAAATAAAGCTTTTTAATGCAAAATACAGTAGAGCAATACCATTCGTTTGCCATATCTGTGTTAAGTTTAGACAGTGTACAATCTGAGTGTTTGGCTAGCTTAAATCCTAAACATAATTAGTCTTCCTAGTTGTTGAATAAATAGGCAACAATGATTTTGCACTTTTGACCTTAAAAATTATACTTTTCCTGAAAATCAGGTCCCTATTGGCCAAATTCATGTCAAATAAAGGATAACTTTTCCCATACTCTGTGGCATTTCTTACACCTTGATGAACTATCATTAGTTAAAAAGTCACATGACGGTAGATACATTAGTTCATTCCTTCCACCCAAGGCAGAGACCAACTGTGAGACACCAAAGAGGGAACATTAAAAAAATACGAAAATACAGAATAAAATTTAAATTAATAGAGAAATAAAGCAATGAAACATTCATTGTGAAAAGTTTAGAGAATGACATTCAGTTCTAGACTGCAGTAGGAGAATGAGGCTCTCTGCTTTGACGGGTCATTAACACTTTAAATCTTCATAAATGAGGAAAGAGGCCATATCATAAGGTCTTCAGAAACCTAATGCAATTTGATTATTTTTCTGCATTTCATCCATTATTATGTATTCTTCTTCTATTTTGAAAATGGATGACAAAAATTACATTATATTAAGTGTATTTTAAAAATTTTATTTAACAAAGAACTAAACGAGTTTTCATAATTTGGCTACATCTAATATCTACTTTTAGAATAGTGATAAATTATATGGCATGTCATTTACTGAAAATCTACTTTTATAGTTTTATTACTTCAATAATTTAAGGCAATAGTGTCTAATGAGATTTTAATATAAACTGCTACAACTTTATCTTCACTATATGCTGTTAAAATTTGACATAAGCAAAAAATCTCTTTATTTTTATTTATGCTACATTTAAAGTGCTAATTATTTGAGTCTTTCAAAATGTGTTATATGTTTTTAGCATGTCTGCATTAGGTTCAGCTTAGACATATAAAAGAAGCTATACCACCCTGTAGTATTTTAGCATAGATTTCATTTTATGGATTTTACAAAAATAAATGTTTTAAAGGCATAGATTTTACGGAATAAACACATCCCTATTTTGAGGGTTTGAGTTGCAAATGTTAAGGGTTTGAATGATAAGAGAAAAATAAAACTCAAAATTTATTCATCACCATGACCTGCACATTATTTGTGATAGTGGCTTTCTTTTTCCCTTTGCTGAATATTCCCTGGAGGAAACATTACTGCTGCCAGAATAAACATGGTGAAAGCACTCCGATTTTGAAGAAGTTCCCTTAATTTTGTGAATCCCATTCTTTTTTTTTATTTTTTATTTTTTTTTATTTTACTTTAAGTTCTAGGGTACATGTGCACAACATGCAGGTTTGTTACATATGTACACCTGTGCCATGTTGGTGTGCTGCACCCATCAACTCGTCAGCACCCATCAACTCGTCATTTACATCAGGTATAACTCCCAATGCAATCCCTCACCCTCCCCCCTCCCCATAATAGGCCCCGGTGTGTGATGTTTCCCTTCCCGAGTCCAAGTGATCTCATTGTTCAAATCCCACCTATGAGTGAGAACATGGGGTGTTTGGTTTCCTGTTCTTGTGATAGTTTGCTGAGAATGATGGTTTCCAGCTGCATCCATGTCCCTACAAAGGTCACAAACTCATCCTTTTTTATGGCTGCATAGTATTCCATGGTGTATATGTGCCACAGTTTCTTAATCCAGTCTGTCACTGATGGACATTTGGGTTGATTCCAAGTCTTTGCTATTGTGAATAGTGCCGCAACAAACATACGTGTGCATGTGTCTTTATAGCAGCATGATTTATATTCCTTTGGGTATATACCCAGTAATGGGATGGCTGAGTCATAGGATACTTCTAGTTCTAGATACTTGAAGAATTGCCATACTGTTTTCCATAATGGTTGAACTAGTTTACAATTCCACCAACAGTGTAAAAGTGTTCCTATTTCTCTACATCCTCTCTAGCACCTGTTGTTTCCTGACTTTTTAATGATTGCCATTCTAACTGGTGTGAGATGGTATCTCATTGTGGTTTTGGTTTGCATTTCTCTGATGGCCAGTGATGATGAGCATTTTTTCATGTGTCTGTTGGCTGTGTGAATGTCTTCTTTTGAGAAATGTGTTCATATCCTTTGCCCACTTTTTGATGGGGTTGTTTGTTTTTTTCTTGTAAATTTGTTTGAGTTCTTTGTAGGTTCTGGATATTAGCCCTTTGTCAGATGAGTAGATTGCAAACATTTTCTCCCATTCTGTAGGTTGCCTGTTCACTCTGATGGTAGTTTCTTTTGCTGTGCAGAAGCTCTTTAGTTTAATTAGATCCCATTTGTCAATTTTGGCTTTTGTTGCCATTTCTTTTGGTGTTTTAGACATGAAGTCCTTGCCCATGCCTATGTCCTGAATGATATTACCTAGGTTTTCTTCTAGGGTTTTTATGGTATTAGGTCTAACATTTAAGTCTCTAATCCATCTTGAATTAATTTTCGTATAAGGAGTAAGGAAAGGATCCAGTTTCAGCTTTCTACTTATGGCTAGCCAATTTTCCCAGCACCATTTATTAAATAGGGAATCCTTTCCCCATTTCTTGTTTTTCTCATGTTTGTCAAAGATCAGATGGCTATAGATGTGTGGTATTATTTCTGAGGACTCTGTTCTGTTCCACTGGTCTATATCTCTGTTTTGGTACCAGTACCATGCTGTTTTGGTTACTGTAGCCTTGTAGTATAGTTTGAAGTCAGGTAGCGTGATGCCTCCAGCTTTGTTCTTTCGGCTTAGGATTGTCTTGGCAATGCAGGCTCTTTTTTGGTTCCACATGAACTTTAAAGCAGTTTTTCCCAATTCTGTGAAGAAAACCACTGCTCAGTGAAATAAAAGAGGACACAAACAAATGGAAGAACATGCCATACTCATGGATAGGAAGAATCAATATCATGAAAATGGTCATACTGCCCAAGGTAAGTTATAGATTCAATACCACCCCCATCAAGCTACCAATGACTTTCTTCACAGAAGTGAATCTCATTCTTATTTTGGAGATGAGTCTTCTCCTCTGGAACCTAACGTTTTCATAGCATTCAGTTGAGAGAATAACTGAGAGGCTTTCAGGTTATTTTGAAAACACACACACACACACACACACACGCATACATCCCAGATGTACATCCCGGATGTATCTCTGGAAAAATTGTTAGTCTGATATACTGTCACTTCTTTGTGGCCCCTTAAAGATTTGTGAACATTCATGAAGGACACTTCTTCATTCTACCAAAAATACAGAATTGTAGAACAGTGAAAGAAGGTGGGTGGTGATGGGTGATGACAAACTTGCAAATTGGAAATAAGTAGTCATGATCTAACTAGAATGTTATACTGATGGTCTTCCTGTCTACAAAGAGTGACGATTCAGGGGATGGTGACCTTCTATCTCCTGAAGTGCAATTTATTTTTTCTGTTTTCCTCTTAAATAAGCTAACATTTCTGCTAGTTGCAGGAAGGTTTTAGGTGAGATATTTCGGGAAGACCATCTTTAAAGCGTCAGTTGAAAGATTACAAGGGGATTAAAAACATTTCTTAGAGATCTTTGAAATAGGATAAAAATAATATTTATTTGAGAAGGGAATATGTGCGTCTTGCCTCATGACTAGTAACTGAACTCTACATTCTCTTTAGGTTATTTCAAGCATGTGAAAACCATCACTTTATAATATAGGCGTAAAACTAATATGAGCTGGCAGAAATTTGGTTAACACAATTCAGAAAGTGGAAAATAATTTATTTTAGGAAATAATTTTGCACATCAGTTATAGTTTAAATTTAAATATTAATTTAAGGGTGCAGTGGCTCATGCCTGTAATCCCAGCATTTTGGGAGGCTGAGGATCACGAGGCCAGGATATCGAGACCATGATGGCTAACATGGTGAAACCTCGTCTCTACTAAAAATACAAAAAATTACCCTGGCGTGGTGGCATGCGCCTATAGTCCCAGCTACTTGGGAGGTTAAGGCAAGCGAATCGCTTGAACCCAGGAGACAGAGGTTGCAGTGAGCCGAGATCGCGCCATTGCACTCCAGCCTGGGCGACAGGGCAAGACTCTGCTTCAAAAACAAACAAAAAAGAAAAACACATAAATATATACATATTTAAGTTGCATTTCAAATAGTATTTTTTTACCTCTTAATACAAGTATCTCACATTTTGTAAAACAGCTAAAGAAAAACAGCAGATAAAGATTTTAAATATTCAAAATTGCTCAGTGTATTAAACATTTATTCTCATAAAAATAGAATGAGAAATCTATTCCAAATTTCTAGGAATCTGTGTAATCCCTATCTAGAGCTGATCAACATATTTATGTTTATAAAACATAATAAACTTAAAAATATCAAATTATGATACAGGGCATAACTACCAAATAGGTTAAAATATAATCTGAACAACTCGTAGACAGACAATGGCCAAACATCCACTATTTATATAAAGAAGCCTTGAAACAGGAAGTTAAAATAGGAGGGCATCCATTCATATGAGCATTATAGAGTATAAACTAATACATATTTAAGATAATTACTGTCAGCAGAAGATTAAATATTTTTTGCAAAAAACAAAATGAAAAAGAACATAAAGCACATTTCTATTTATATATTACAGATATATCTATCATCCTTGGAATAATATTTACTTGCTTTAATAAAAGATTATTTAAGAAATATGTAAGCTGAATTACAATATGAAAGAATGAATACAAATAAGTTCAATTTCTGTCATAATTATTTTGAAGGGAAAAACACTTTTATATTTTAGAACACATCCTGAAAGTGACTAAGTATAACAATATATAGCAGAGCATAAAATTATCGATAACTGAAATCCACCCTTAGATCTATTAGAATGTCAAAATAATTAGAAGAGCATTAGTCAAATCATGGAACTCTCTTTCAATTTTTTTTCTGTTTTTAATCTTTCATTAGTAAAAGCTTTGCTCACTGCCTAACAGAATAAATGTGTGGTCAAACAACTAGGCTTTCTTTCATTAAATAAGTAAAATGTCAACATGCACTGCCTGTCACATCACTATTTAATCATTTATTACTTCCTACATATTTTAAGGGCTTGTGTACTAAATAATATTTCAGGCAGTCAGTTCTTGAAAATGTATATTGAATCAGATATTATATATTTAATTTAGTTTTTTTTTTTCACTTAGACAAACTTTCACTTCCAAATTTTAAAGAATAAAAGACCGTTAGCGGCTCCATAGCAAGCATCATGTCTCAAACACTCACACATGCATCTTTTTTTTTTCCCACTACATAACAGATAGCTCAATATTTAGTGTGTCAGAATCATTGATTATATTGGTTTGCTGAGTAACGCCAAGAGGTAAATTTGAAAAACAATGATATTACCATTTTGTAAAATGTTTTCAAGGCTGGCTTCATGAATGCATGGCTTATGCAGATGCACAGCTCTCCCAGCTCTCTTAGGGTTTAATGCTCAGCTAATGCCATTGAAATTCTTAATAATTTTTATCTTTATACTCATATTTTTAAAGTGAATACAAATGGGGCAATGGAGCATGTGCTGGGAGCACGATGCCTGGGCTCTGGGATGTAGGTCCAGCCTCCCACTACTTTACCACATCCACAGGATGTGTTCTCCCTGGCACACTCCCCAACTCTCAGCCATGCAGTCTTCCAATCCCTACCCTGCCCTGTGATTGCTGTCATAGTCTGCCTAGGTTAGGTGAATATATTGACCTCAGTGTGGGGAGGACCACATTCCTGGGTTGCCAGTTCACTTTCCCCAGTGAGGGATCTGGACATCAAGGAAAGGGTCTAGGTTGGATCTGCTAACCCTGGAGCATCGTGTGTGTGTGTGTGTGTGAGAGAGAGAGAGAGAGAGAGACAGAGAGAGAGAGAGTGTGTGTGTAGCTGTTTCTGCTCTGCAGATTTCATGTCTTAATGCAAGCAGGTCTCTCACCTACCAAGGAGGAGATTTGAAGACCACTGATGGTCTCCCATTGTGGGTTAGAAAGGCAGCTGCAGTCCTGAAGCAGGGCCCTGGGAACGTGGGAGTGTCATCATTCTTCTGTTCAAGTACCCCTGGTACAGAGCGAGTGCTCTCTGGGCAGGCTCTATGTTTTAAGGGACCCTCTCTTTTACTTCCCGACCTTCCTGAGTCTGGCTGATATTTTTCTGTTCTGTCCTACTTGAGACACACTTGGGAACAGCAGGTGCATGTGGGGTCAACTACAGAAAAAAGACTTGTATATTTTGATGTTTTCACATATGTTAAATGTTCTTGTATTTGCATTTAAAATGGTCATTGAGCAATATAAAGATGAACGGGGAATTTTAATGCAAATAATTTGAAATTTTACTTTTTCTTTACTTAGAGGGACATTAAATGGCAAACAAAAAACATTGTGCCAGGTGGAGAGAGATAAATCACTGAAAGAAAGAGCACTGTATTTCAGTACCTTTTATGACTCCCTTTTCCTACTTTTTGAACAAAGGGTCCTGCATTTTTATTTTTCACTGGACATCATAAATTATTTATGTAGATGATTGACTGTTTTAGAATCTAAACCAAATAAATAGAAAAGTGCAGAGGAATACATGGAAGAAAAAACACTCATCTAATGATGGTCTGTGGAATTTCTGTCTGGTTAAAAGGTCAGCAATTAGTTTTCCAATCTTTGCAATTGAAATATTTTTAGCTATGAAGAAACATCACATTTTTAATGATTATCAGAATAATCTGTCCACTTGGAAAATAATTTTGTTTTATTCTTACACATCAATGCTGTTTTAATCCTTAAGGATATTTACTTCAAAGAGGCTTTTAGAAAATATCACAAATGGCCAGATGCCGTGGCTCATGCCTGTAATCTCAGTACTTTGGGAGGCCAAGGCAGGTGGAACATGAGATTGGGAGTTCAAGATCACCCTGACCAACATGGTGAAACTCTGTCTCTACTAAATATACAAAAAAAAAAAAAAAAAAAAATAGCTGGGGGTGGTGGCGGGCACCTGCAATCCCAGCTACTTGGGAGGCTGAGGCAGAGACTTGCCTGAAGCCAGGAGACACAGGTTGCAGTGAGCCGAGATCATGCCACTCCACTCCAGCCTGGGGTTTGACAAAGCGAGACTCGGTCAAAAAAAAAAAAAAATCACAAATAAAACCCAGTGTTAAATACTAAGAACATAATAAATCAGTTATCCTAATCATCTCATTTATTTTGTAGGCAAAGTTCAGTTAATTAAATCAAATTGGCATCCATTTTCAAACAAAGAACTATATTGAAAACGTGCCAGTTTGCTAGACATTTGCCTAACTATAAAGTAGAGCCTTATATCATATGATAGTTATAGATTATGTAGAATATGATTATGTACACACTCAATTCCAATTTATTTAAACATCTGCTAATCTGGTTTAATTTTACAGGATTTAAAACATTTTACTAAAGAATCTCTATGACTGTTTTTCAATTTGGAACCGATAAATGTCATTAAAATTGTTAATATAGTAGTAGAGGCACCAAAACAGCAATAAGGTCTTGTTATTTTATGCTGAAGAAAACACTTAGTCACCTTTTCTGCAAAATGTGCAAATGAGAATTCCTCAGAGAAAACAGCTGATGACTCTAAAAGCCAACTGCTTGAAATCAAGTTTAGGATCAAACACATTTCTTTAGCAATGCATGATCACGGAGAAAAGTTGCTATTAAAGCATGGTTTAATGTTGATTAAAATCCTTTGTTGAATATGTTGTAGATACACAATCAGAGAATTTAGTGAACATGCAATTTAGTATACGTTAAAGAATACACATGCCATAATACTTTCTTGTTACTTTCCAGACATAGTCCTGCTTGAATTTAAGGCTTTGCTCTTTTTATATCCATTGCCTGTGGTAGTCTTCTTTTATATAGTTACAAGAGTTTCCCTTCAATTCATGATCTGCTCAAGTGTCAAGTTAGAGAGGTGTTTTTGGTTTCCCTGCATAAAGCTAACCATTTATTTTCAAATCACTTACTCTGTTTAGTTCTTCCTCGTGGGACCTATCACTTCTTAACACTAAAGTATAATGTCTGTAAAAGCAGGAACACTGTTAATTATTTTTCTCTTTATTGCTATATTCCTAGAACACAGAACAGTTCCTGGCAGACACTAAACAGTCAATAAATACGTTTTAATGAATTAAGCAAATGAAAAATTAACTCACACCATCTTCAATCTCTATTAATGCAGTCAGTAGAGATTTATTGTTATAGGCAATGTAAATTGAGGATATTCTTAGTGAATAATACATCATCCATGCCCTCAGGAAGCTTATATATTGGTTGGAAAGGCAAATTATTTAAAAAAATGTATGATTATTGTCCAGTGAGATAGTGACACTGTAGTGTTTTACACAACTATCTGAGAACAGTTGTTGAATTTCTACAGCTGCTGATTGGAGCAAAGTTGCTAATCAACTCTCAGAAAACTAATTTCTAAGTCTGAGGCACTTTTCTATAGTTTTCAATTACTCAAAAGATGTACATCACAAAAAGATGCTAGACTTGGAAATAATTTGGTGTTTCTTAGGAGTGTAAACAAAGTTTACAATCACCTAGATTATAATTTAATATTTGGCTGCACCATAATCATTATGTAATCATTACTAGTCATGATTTAGTAAAATTAGCTAGTTTGACATTTCTTCCATAAATAAAACATCCAGTGCACTTTTCAGGGGAGCAATACTTTTGTTGAAGATAGAAATATTTTATACTTCAATATGTCTAGGTTTTGAATATATAATTTGCCTATGTATAAGAAATTTGGAAAAATACAAATAACACAGCATATTTCTTAAAGTCAGGGTTATTGCCTGTTTTAATAAACAAAATAAAACTTATCATGCCTCTGGCTTGTATTTCATGTATTTTTAGTAAGCAAGCATTCAAAACTTTCACACTGATTTTTTTTTTTTTTTTTTTTTTTTACTTTGGATAGAATTGCATAGGTTTTTAAAAGAATATTTGCTGTGAGCATTTTTGAAAACACAGTGAGGACTGTGAGAGATGTTCGAAGATAAAATACGTTAAAATGCAAATATAAAGATGAAGAATGTTTACACTATCCCTAATTACTTACTCCAGCAACATGTGAAAGTTTGGCATTTGAGATAGACTGTATTTCCAAAATCCAGTGAACTGTAAACCAAATAGACATCTCAAGTTTATACATATATAGAGACTTCTGTTGATTTAAACATATTTTCAGTGTTGGTTTAATTAGTTATTCTTGCTACAGCATATACATGAAATCTGCAATCACAATGTAAGCCTAAGGCAGGCCTATACAGAATGGTCACTCAAAGGCAGAGATGGGAGTGCTGAGTGTATTTTTTTAAGATGCCAATGAATTGGACAACTTGGTTCTGACAATAATTGCTTTAAAGACCCTTTAGCAAATATCAGCAGAATTGGTTTGTAATTTACCATGTCTTTCACTTTGAACATGGTCCCTAAAGGTTTTTGCACATGTCAGGATATCTACAAACACAATTTGTTTCAGGTTGACTATCCATGATTAACGTTTTCCTCTACTGTCTAAAACCTGAATAATTACTTTTTACTGAACTACACACCTTCGTTTTCCTATCATCCACTGAAGATTAAAATCAAATGTCTTCTGCATGTCGCTTTCTTGTTTTGCTCTCTAAATGAAACACCTTTCAAGACCATTTACATAAGCTATGAAAACAGAAGGTTGCAAATATAGATCTTAGGAATTGTAGAAGTCAGTTAATTAAGATTTATTGCAAAATTCCTTATTATGAAAGTCATAGTTTTAACTCTATAATCTTATGTATCAAACTAGACTTAGAATAATCAAGGAATGTTTCTCCTAACTACATCTAAGTCGTTCTAAGTGATTTCAAATTATTTTTTACATTTGTTTAATTATAAACAGAGCAAACAATTAAGCCAGATTTGTTTAATGTGGTTTTCTTAGTATTTCTTAAATATGAGAAAAAAATATATATAGTCAACTACATGATAGAAAAGGCAAACCAAGGCCAATTTATTTCATCTCTATCTTCACGTTTCACAATATGCACACATAAGAGTAGGATCAAATAATTAATATAACTGTCTATATTTTTTGGTCTCTAATATTTTTTCCATACTCATGTAAGTATGACCTCAAGAGCAATGTTATTAGTCTGACTTCTTTTCCCTATTTGTGGCCCTGGAAAGATTCCAGCATCTTCTGACACGTGGCTGATTCTTTAACTTGTTTCAGCTATTTGCAGATACCCATTAATTTTTCCAAATTTTAGATGAACTCTTTAGCTCCTTCCCCAAATCCTGCTGTACTTCTATGATACGCTATCTTATATATGATCAGCCTCTAATTCCTCCATTATCCAACTTTTGCTTGGTTCCTTCTACTCAGAATTATTTCCCTTATTCCAGCCTCATTTTACTTAATCACTTTCTATTCATCCCTCAGAACAGAACTTAATTTAAATGTTACTTCCTGAGTAAGATGCCCCCCCCCCAACCTTATCCTCCAGATTTGGAAAACATATGCTTTCAGAGCACCCTAGGCTTCTCCTTAGCAGTACTTACTGGAGTACTAACTACGTATTTGTGAAATTACCTGCTTATTAACTGACTCCCACCAGACTTTAAAGTACATAAGGGCTCACTATCATACACAAGGAATACACTAAAAATATGTTAAATAAATTGAAAGTGTATGAATAACACTTATCACTTTTGCGTTTTTGTATAAAAACAGTATGTAACCTATAGAGAAGGTAAACTATTTTACTCTTGTCCTCTCAGTCCAATGAAAGTGTAATGTGTTATCAGATAATCTTTGCAATTGCCTCTTAAATCAGTTAAAAGAGAATTCCCAAAGATACTCCAAGTGGAGTGATGGCAAATTATTTCCTGTATTTGAAGCAATACAATTATTTCATTTAAAGCTGGAACAAAATGGCATCAGTTTGAAGTTTGTTCTGAAACATTAAGTTTCTATAAATTCTTTTTAAATTCAACACTACACTCTGACTCCTTTGGATATGGAAAGGATATCTGATAGATCCACAGATTGAATTGCTTCATAACACTACCCTTACCTGGAGTATCTGCACTTTCACAGATGTGATTCTCTAACTTCAGAATTTCAGGCACAAGAAGAGGGGCCTTCTTGCTATCTCTCGAAATTATGAAATGGAGGCAGAAGCTAATATTTAAGTCCGGTCATAATATTTTATTAGTATATACATGACAATATTTTAGCTGGTTTAGGATCTTTATGTACTTTCAAATAAAATAGAAATATACTTTGATTATTTTAATATTTATATGTAAAACAAAATCAAATCAAATTAACAATAATCTTTTCTTAATATTCAACAAAGATAAATCATTGGAACAAATTGCTTAATGATATTATCCTTCCAGAATATATAGTTTCAATATATGTGTACCATCTCTTATTTTATGTTTGATATGTATCTTTTTTCCATAAGCAACACACTTTTAATGAACTATCCCATTTTAAAAGTGGAACACAACTTATATTTTATCCTTCTGATAAGCAGAGATGTGAACTAAATATACTCTTTTGTAATCCTAGAATGAAAGGCTGCCGTATGTATGAAATTATGTAAGCATATTTACTTTATTTAAAGTGACATATTGGTTTTGTCCAGAAATTAAATTTTTTTCCCTGTAGCTAAAAATTGTTGTACTAGATTGTATTTTTTGATAAGGCTGCAGCAATAAAAACCTTAGAAATCATCTGCTAAAGCAGAGAGGAACAGAAAACTCTCAACTACTTTATGTTGAAGCTATATTTGACAAGATTTCGTTGATACAAAAGGAAAGAGGAAAAGAAAAGAGAATAGGAATTCTATTTCGAATAACCATAAAGCAAATTCTACGATGTGGAACTATTTGCTAAATGAAGAGGAAAATTACATAGTAAATACAAAGACTATTAGTGTACAACATTATATGGCTTTGCTTTATTTATTAGAGGCATTTCTGAAGATTATCAGCAAAGTGAATTTATGTATAATATCTGGGAACACTAGGAAATTGACATTGGTCCAATCCACAGGATGTGTGTGTGTGTGTGTGTGTCTGTGTGTGTGTGTGTGTGTGCACATGACATTAATCATATACATGTCAATTTATCACATATGTAGCGTCAGGTAACTATCACCATAATCAAGATATACAACTATCATCACAGTCCTCCCTCCATCTACCACTTCTTAGCCACACTGCCCTCCTACAAATCTCTAAGCCCTGACAACCACTAATCTGTTTTCCATATCTATAATTACATTATATCAAGAATATTATATGAGTGGAATCATACAGAATGCATCCTTTTGAAATAGGCTTTTCACTCTGCATAGTGCCATTGAGGTTTATTCAAGTTGTGTGTATCAATACTTTGTTCATTTTTATTGCTGAGTATTATTCCAACACATTCAAATCAATGTATTTTATTTTAAATATCACCATATGCTGTCTTTGTGTATATTATGCTGAATTGTCTTTCTACATATTCATATGTTGAAGTCACAACACCTAGGACCTCAGAATGAGATTGCATTTAGAAATGGGGTCTTTAAAGAGTAATTAAGGTAAAATGAGATCATATGAGTGGGTCCTAATTCAATATGACTAATGTCCTTATAAGAAGAGACGATTAGGAGATCAGATAAAAAGAGGACAGACCTTGTGAAAACAAGGGAAAAGATGGCTACCTACAAACCAAGGACACAGGCCTCAGAATGAAATCAACAATGCTGACAACTTGATTCTTCTAGCCTGCAAAGCTGTGAGAAAATAGATTGTCTGTTGCTTAAGCCACACAGCCTGTCTTATTTGTTATGGCTACCTTAGCAAACAAATGCAGTGTATAAGAATAGTTTTATCTTTATAAATTTTTCTCATATACATGTTCATTTACAATATTTTCTACCATAAAGCAATAACTTGTGTGCCCATATAATTTATGAACACTTCTCAAAAGGAGTTTATAAAAATCTCTGAAGCTTTTCCTGTTTCCTGGTATGCAATATAATGATGTTATAAAGGAATTAAAGAGAGCATACACTTGTAAAAATCATAGGAGTGTTTGCAGCTGACCATATTATAGCAAACATCTATGATGTTATAAAGAGAACATTTAGGTGAATTCATCAGAGTTCTGAACAGTTTAACTACTTTTCACAAACCTCACATAGATGATGACATTTGAACACATTTCTAAATTTGTCTGCTACTTAGAGTGGATCACAATTTAATATACTGGCTGGAATGCTTTCATAATATAGACATGAATTATAATTTTAAAAATTCTTACTATTTGCTTTATTTGACATGAAAAAGGATGGCAGCATAACTGGGGCAATTGAAATTCAATTCATTTAATAACATTTTATTGATTTCTGACTTCTATTGGTAAGTAATATGGACGTACTCATTAAGATATATTATTATATGATTATATAAAATATATGAGTACATAAACATTGAGGGAAGTATTTCATCTTATTATTCATACTACTGAGAAATAACATAAAAATATCTTTCTGAATTTTAGGAAAGAACAAGAACAACAACCAGTGCGTTACCTCTGCAGTGTATAATGTATATGACTGCATTGCACCTGCAGTAAATATAGGCCCTCATGGGATATTATGCATCAAAAGAAATTATGGGTCTGTTTTGAGAGAACAGCAGTGGGACTTACCATCTTGATCCGTGGTCACTGTAATAGCTGTGAATGGCTTGGGAGAAAAACTCAACTCAGAAACTCCATTCATTGCTTCTATTTCAAAGGTGTAATTCACGTGAGACACAAAGTCAAGTACTATCACGGAATTGTTGATCAGGCCTGTATGTCTTGGGATGAAGCGGAGTCCTCCACCACAGTCCTCACACTGGCTGGTGTCTAAGCCACATTTCTTACAGATTACACTGTATGTGAGATCTTTTCTCCCTCCTGTGTCACTTGGTGGGCTCCATTCCAAAATAAGGGCTGTTTCATTGATGTTAAAAACCACATTCCTAGGAGCTGAAGGTGGCCCTAGAGAAAAGCAATTAAAAAACAAATGTACATGTATAGGACAATGAATTATGGTGCTAAAATGAAAACTTCATCAATAAATACTTATTTCTCTTTTATGTTAGTTTGAGCTCTTTTTCTAATGGGATCTATAATGATCATATGGTTAAAATAGCTCATTGGGTCTAGTAAGGAAGGAGTCTTGAGGAGTGAATGAAGATCTATATCCTAAATTTTTGGAGCATGAATTTCAATATTTAATATAAAAATCAGGATATCTGTAAAACATATGGTAATTATACTTTTAAAACTTGACTGAAAATATATAATGAAATTATTTTAAATTATGTGATAGCTTTAATTACAGTTTATTAGTTATATTACCATTTTTAAAATTTGAAAAAATAGTAATATACAGATACAAAACACATTGTGGTAAGTTTTTCAGTCTTCATTCTATAATTGGTATGTAGATAAAATCCCCACTCATCACTTCTGAAAATCACTAAAACTCCATGTTCCAAAGGTTGAGATTAAATGAACATAAAATTAGGGTGAATAGATGATTTGGAAAAAGGGAAAAGGAAATGAAAATTGAACGCAACAAAAAACCTTTTATTAAGTCCTTGTCAATTTGATGGGATAAAAGCATTATATGAAAGGGATAAAAAGGGGTCATGGACAAGAAATGATGGCAAGACTTTCATTTAGATTAAGTTTACTAAACACAAGTAAATGTGTCCTTTAAACTAAATGTGGCCCTAAAAGAGACCCATAACATTCTCCTATTTGTCATAAAGACCTAGAAAACCAAGTCAGTCCTAAGGAGGGGATGAGCATCTTATTATTTTTTACCACAAAGATCACACTGCATAGAGTGCTTGGTAGCCTTTAATTGTTCCAGCCTTTCCTTAAAATTGTGTGAATAACCCTATATACTTATCTGAGTCCTTCAAGCCTCAGTTTTATAATGTCTTCTAGGTGCCAGACACTGCGCTAAGTGCTATATATGAGAAACCACAGAATCCATATGCTGGGAGAGGATACACTGATGAGAGATATTTAGAAAAATAATATACTGTATAAATGACTGGGGAAACAACATTCACGCCATATTTTAGAGGGCTTCATTTTAAAAAAATCTAAACCAATTCTCTAATTTCTGTTACCAAGAAAATCTACTTAGAGAGCGGAAAGGAATGTCTCCCTAACATTTCCTCTGAGAAATAAATTCAAGTTTTGATATAAGCTCCTTTTGGATTTCAAGCTATGGACATTCATTCATTAAATATTTTATTTAGTGTCTACTATGTGGCAGATACTGTACTAGATCTGGGCTTACAGAGATAAGACATGGTAGACATTATTCCTTCTTTCTTGTTATTTACATTTTAGTGGAGTGACTAGATATATGTAAACAGATGACTAAAATTCAAATCATAATGCGTGCAATTACAAAAATTAGAAGGACAGGTGTTGAAATAAAAGCAATCGGGGAACCCCTGTTTTAGGTAACATTCTGAGAAAGCCTCATGGAGACGGTGAGGAGAATATGCAGAGGGGTGAGAAAAATATAAGGAATAGAAAGTATGCCATTCTTGTTCAGAAAGACCTTGAAATAACCATGTAACTGGCAGAAAGTCACTGTGGCTAGAGGGAGAATGCATGAAGTAAGTTTTAAGGAACAGGAAGAGGCTAGATAGTGCAAGACTGCTAGGCTCATTGGAATGAGTCTGGATAGTTTTCCATGTACAATAGGAAGGGACCTCAGCTACCTATAGGTATATCATCTAGAAATGCAATGAATCATTTTTTTGAAAGGTTGCTGGGTGCCTTGCTTTATGCCATTTCATGTTCCATAGGGTTTACAGAAATGTCTACCTTCAGAAAGGCAAACATGAAGGGGATTATATACTAGAGAACAGGGATAAATGTAACTTTTTACCTCCAACCTAGACTTATGTCTAGGAGATAAAGATTCATTATCATAATAATGTTTTCCTACAGAATGACATATTCATGTTGTTGGTCTTTTCTCTTATTTATAATGGAAAACATGAATTATTATTCACTTATATTTTCATTCTAGGAAGAATGTTACCAATTACATAATGGGTGTCTACAAGTTTATAACTGTCCGCCTAGAGACACTTAAAAAAAAAAAAAAAAAAAAAAAAAAACAAGAAGGCTGATACCCTTCTTACTCAAGGGTCCTCATACCAATTTGTATGATGATTAAATAGCTTTTTAATTGCTGTTAAATTATGCCAGCTAAACTGTGATTTCATGCAAATATTAAGCTGTAATAATATGCAGTGAATCATTTACTAAGATTTAGAACTTGGAACAAAGAGAGACAATTAATTCTAATCCTCAGATTCAACTAAATTACGTGTCACTGGGCTTTTATGAATGTGGTCTGATTGCTTTGTTATCATTTATAAATTATACAAAGATTACGTGACACATTTAAAAAATAACGTGGCAGCAATAACACTTTTGGAGACATCTGTATTGAAAACTCTCAGGTATTTACTTATGTAGATTTTATTTCTTTACAAGAAACAAGTAATTCACATAGAAAGAAAGTAATCTCCAGTCCTCACCCTCCAGACTAACTTCATAAGAAAAAGGCAATTATTCTCACTTGAAACTAGCTGTTTTTCAAGTCCATCATATGAAAAACTACCTAAATTGTACAATTTTTCCACTAGTTTTTTAAACTAGGAAACACTTTTCTTTTGCTTCAATTCGAATTTCTACTTTACAATTTTAAAGAATAAAGGAACAGTGTCTTACCAGTAAAACTCATGAGATGCTTATAGCAAGGCTGTCGCTCCCTTACCAGAAAAACATCTGTCCCAGTAGGTCCCAATTTTTCCCTTAGAGTAGCAGAGGCCAGGTGTGCTGTGATTTTTGTTTTGTTTTATTTATTTAAGTTGTTAATGTAAATCGTTTTTAAACATAACTGTGTTTCTCAAAACATGTCCTATGCAATACTTCTAATCCCACGAAATATCACACAAAAATCAGTTTGTTGCTCAAATAAGACTCTTGGTGGACTGATGCTGAAACAAAATGAACCCTATTTGCTTCACTTTGTTGAATCCAACATTTCCCAAAAATTTGTTCACAGAATCTTATTTTTCCAAGGAGCATCTAGAGCAATACTAGCATTCTGCAGAACACACTTAAATAAAGGCTGACACAGAAGAAGAACAAGCTGAACGGCCATATTTCAGTTATTGCATCAACCGGTAGAAATTTATGTTTCATATTTATAATCATAAAAATATGTTAAACCCATAAACAAACAGCGGGATTTTTCATACGGGCTGAAGAGTGACTGCTTACCAATTAATTCAATAGCTAGTCATAGTTTGCAGAGGGACTTTTTAAAATTTTAAGAATAATAAAAATTTCACTGAAATATCTGAAGATACCAAGTCATGAAAGACAATTATCTATTAAGTTATATTTAATCAGTTCTTAAGTTACTACCTTTGTTAACTTAATGACTGCCAAGAATGTAGTAGTATGGTTTATTAACAGAAAACAAATTTATTCATATTTCTTAGTTTACAAATGAGAGAAAATAGTTCTGTGCTAATCTGGGTCAAGGACAAGATTAAAAGAACACATTGAACCATTTAAAGATGCTTAGGCAAATGCTTTTACGTATCAGTGAGACTGTAGAATTAACTACAGAAAAATAAGTAAATAGGTAGATATGAAAAAGCATACCCCCAGGCATTAATATTGCACTGAAAATATAAGTTGTCAGCTCTCTCTATATATATACAAAATTTTAAACTCTAAAAGTCATTTCATCCTTTGTATCTTCACTATTCATTTTATCTTTAATCTACATATTGCTAATCTCATCTCCGTCCTATATAATCTTTAAAAAATGTATTTAATAGGAGCATCTGTAAATAGAATTTCATATTCTCTTTCTCTAAATCACTTCTTTCTCTATGTATAGGTTTTGCTGATTAAATATTTTCTATTTGGAAATGAATAGCAATCACAAAATTGAAGCTCCAACCTCAGCACAGGAAGGAACCATATCAGTATATTCAGAAGAAGAAATGAGGTTCAGAAAAGGACAGTAATTACATTAAGGTTATGCAGTTCATTAGTGGTAGAATGACACCTAGTATTTATCTGTTTAGATTTTTTAAAACTCTATTACGTCATATTCAGCCTATAGATAGAAAATCTGACAAACAAATATGAAAACGTACAGTTGACCCTTGAACAACATGGATTTTGAACGGCATGGGTCTACTTATATTGTAGAATGTTTTTCAATAAAAGTTAAACCAAGTGTGCCTGCTTCTCCTGCCTCTCCTTTCACCTCCTCCACTTTTTCTGCCTCTGCCACCCCAGAGGCAGAAAGAGCAAGGCCTTCTTCCTCTCCTCGTCCTCAGCTTACTCAACCTGAAGACAACGAGGGTGAAGACCTTCAGCATGATCCACTTTCACTTAATAAACAGTAAATACATTTTATCTTCCTTTATGATTTTCTTAATAACATTTCCTTTTCTCTTGCTTACTTTATTGAAATAATACAATATATAATATATACAACATATAAAATGTATTAATCAACTGTTTATATTCTCATTACACTTTCTGGTCAACAGTAGACTATTAGTAGGTAAGTTTGGGGTGAGACAAAAGTTAGATGCAGGTTTGCAACGGCAAGTAGGGAGTGGGTTGGTGCCCCTAACCCTCATGTTGTTCAAGGGTCCACTGTATTTTTATACAGTTTTTTGTTTTCAAAGTATTGTCAAATACACATTTTAAAAACATACAAATTAGTAACTGATTATTGCCTTCCTATAAAAGACTCCCTTAAATAATGCTCTTAGAGGGTTTAAATAATTTTATATACAGAAGAGTTACTGAAACTTAAGTTTTCAAAGTAAATATTACTCAAAATTCAGGAGTATGCAGACTTCAAATCTTTTGCATTCCATATAGCAAAATGGATTGCTTCTGATTATCTTTGATATGATTGTACCTACTTTCAGTTATTAAACTGATGCCTAAAACAAAACTTGTTATGTATTAATGTTTTCATAGTCCCATCAATCAGGAGTTAGATAACTTTTAGAAGTTATTTTATTTTTAAAATTAATAGTTAAAGAAAACAAACAAACAAAAAATCTAAGAGATCAAATACCATTCATTTCCAGAATAAAACCTAAACTTCTCAGCTTTGTCTACATCTTCATACCACGCCCCCATCCATTCTTTAGCCTCTTGCTCCCTTTTGCTGCATCTCAATGCCTTTGTACATACTGCTCCTGAATTGCCTTTACCTCCTTTTGCTCTCTGAAAAATTCTACTCACCCTTCATATTCTGATTTAGTTGTTACCTCCTTTGTGATAACTCCTTGCTATCCTCTGTCAGAGCTGATCATGTTTATACCTGGTAAGCATGTATTAAAAAATATATAGCTAACTATAAAGGGTGTACTTAATATTTCACATAATTTGTTTCACTCAATCATCACAATAACCCTGTAAAATGGTTATTAATATCCCCATTTTATAGAAGACATGATTGACACTTAGCAAATAATGCACATATTACACTGAAGTATTTGTTTTCATAGGCACAAGTCTGCTAATCTAGCTTGAACTAAAGGTAACATGCTTTAACCAAAGAAATGAATGCAATGCATGGTTTTGTGCACTTCTCTAAGAATTACATTTCACACAGTACAAATTTTGACAAGTATTGTAAAGCAGATAATTCAAGGTTATAATTTTTATAAGAGCCCAGTGCTAGTAAGAACAGATCTATATTACATGAAAATTATTTGAAGTAGAAGGGAATGTTTATATTACAAAAACTGAGATTAACTAATAAAGAGCCATAAGAGAATAAGGTGCCACCATCTCTTTACCCATTAGGAGAGAATAAAAATTTATCAAAATACAGTTCTCTAGACATTTGAAAACGTGAAAAGTAAGCATTTGCATCTTCAAGTTTCTATGCCATAGAGCATGTACATAATTTTAGCTTGGGAAATTTCCAAAATGGTAGCTATCAACTATCCTTATCAATGCAGGAAGAAAACTTCAATATTAGTCCATAGAATAACTAATTATAATAATTACAGAAATGCATTATAAATATGCAGATCAATAGTTAAAGTAAACATAATCACATGAATGAGAAAAAGAGCACTTAAATATAAACAAAATAATGAGGACCTGGCCTTAGATTTTGTTAGTTAAACATTATCCAGTTTCCCTAATACCATGGAAAAAATCATGCGTACTGACGTATGGCCTTTTTCATGTTTGAGTCAATTACCTTTAGACAAGCATCCATTAGAAACGGAAAGAGAAATATGAAGAGTCCAAGCACTGTCATAATTTCAGAGGGAAAAGCAAAGCAATGAATGAATAAATTGAAGCAAATTAATAAACTTCCCTCAAAATGCATAACATTGTAGCAATAATTATGGATGTTCTCCTTCAAAGTATGAATGATTTCTTAGTAATGATCTGTTTTGTACAAACAGATGATATTGAGTGCGACAATTCTTTCTGATTTTCAACTGAAGAGGTCAGGAATAAAGTCACACTGGCAACAAGTGGTAACTCGATTCTCCAATATCGGCAGAATGGCCACTTAGTAATTCTTACAGAGAAAACTCTCCGAGATTATTTGATAAAAGAAGCTCTGCTGAAATATAAATTAAAGTATATGTGTTTAGGTAACTCCATCAAACTCAAGTGGTATCTATCATTAATCTATAATTGGGGAAACGGGGATTCATTACATATAGGTGTCTATTCAGTAGTGTAAGGGTCATTTTAATTTTAAAAATACAGCATTGCAATACACGAAGTGAATATTTAAGTAATTTTTATGATAAGTCAAGTCTAAAATATAACAGCTTGCTTGAGGTTTAAAAAAAAAACAACTATCATTGCAATTTCTCCCTTTCTAGGCTCTGCAAAATTGTGAATGCTACATTGTCTGTACAATGAGTCACCTAAACAATCAGCTGTATTTTTGAATTTCAGTTGTGAGATAGAAAAGCAAGGGGGCCAAAATGGTTTTCTTCATGCAAAACTTACATTCAAGAAAAAGAGAAAAACAAAATAAAGAGATGGCGGGGGAAGAAGAGATAACAAGCAGAATAGGGATACTTGGATTGTCAGCATCCTGAGCATCCCCAGGAGGGATGTGGCTAGAGCAACTGAAAAGAGGAAAGAATACTTCTCCAACTACATCTCAACCACTATTTGCTCTACGCAGAGTAAGAGTGAGAGAATAATAATTTTCTCAAGTGGCCAATTATTCCAGCACTAAAGAAACCATGCTTTACACCGTTAGCCTTAGAGCAAATGTAAATTCAAGTTTTATGCTTTCTTTCCAATCATTGTCGCTGTATATCAAATACAAAGACTTGATATTTGCCTGTGTATTAAGAAGGATGTTGTAGCAAAATGTTTTCACTTGTAGGTATTGTTTGATTGCATATTTAGATGATCAAAACAACACAAAACAAAATCCTAAGGGTATGCATTAGAATTACCCACGTGTATGACTTACATTTTATGTTTGAACTTTTCTAAGTAGGTAACATAAACGTTTGTTAAATGTGTTAATCTGCCAGCACCTGTTCAACAGTTTTAAAAGACAACTTCTCTATTGATTTAAATACATGAAAACCATCAAAGTAAAAGTGCTAAGACCATGGGATTTTGCTTTTTCAAAATCTCACTCAGCCACCTATTAGACTCTTACTTCATTCCTCTCCATCGTCTCCTACTCTGTTTTCTACTTGACAAGTACTTTTAAAATAACTCTTACTTGCCTACTTTGTTTCTCCAACCTCAGTGACTATTTTTCCCTTTTGGCCTGGAAAAGCCTTGGACAGTTATTCTGATAATAGACTTTTTGGCAGATAGCAGGATCTCCTATACTCCAAATGGCAACCAGAGGCAGCCCTAACTGATCAAGAACTGGTAGTGTGGAGTGTCCTCCACAGCTCATTCTTTAAAGTACAGAGCATACATGAATGAGTCACCTGAGAAAGAAAGTTAAGAGGATATGAAATAGATTAAAATATTAGATAAAACATTCAGCATTTCTTTTTAAATTTCTTATTCCTAATTTTTAAAATATATTTTTTCAGTTTCTACAAAAGAAACACAATGAATTTTTACAAAGAAAACAACAATGACAACAACAAAAAGAAGAATAAGGAAGCCCAAACCTGCAGGTATGTAGCTGGTATAACTGGAATAACTGGATTAAGATCCAGACTGTTTGAGAAATCCTGGTAAAGTTAAAGTTGGTTAGGGAGATACAGACCAAGCCTGGACCCTGGATGTCCTTATATTGACTTATAATTTTGTCAAAGAAGGGTTGTAGATGTGAAAGGCTATAAGCAGCAGTGGGGATATGATGAAAGTTTTTCATTGTTATTGTTCTTCTTTCAGAAATAATACTTTCCAATAATTTGGAAGATATTTAGGAAGGATGGAAGACTAAAGGAAGGAGACTTGCTAGGAGATTATTAAATTAACCCAAAGGAAAGTTGAGAGTCTTAACTAAAAAGTTAAGGCCAGGAATTTACAAGAAATGGATAGAAGAAATGCGAAAAAGTAAAACCAAAAGGCTATTTCGAGGTCAGCGGTAGGGGTTACGACTTAAGCTTCATGACTTGGATGGGTGGATTGATGAGGATTCATCAGGACACAGAAACAAAAGCTAGGCTGGATAAGCAGTCTGAGGGAGAAAGCAATAATATTGGCTACCACAGGTTGAGCTTGAAATTATTAGGTATTCATTCATCAGGTTCTTAGTGTCTACTATATGCCAGGTACCTTGCAGAAGCAAGTATATAAATAAACCAAGCGTTTTCAAAGAATGATATAATCTATAAAAAAGAAAGCACAATGACATAAAAAAGAGTAACTGCAAAGAATTTTATTTGGAGGGGGCAGTCAGGAAATGCCTGTCCCAAAAGCTGGTATTTGATCCTAAATAGCAAAAATAAAACTTAAGGAAGGAGACCTAAAAGGGAAAGCAATTCAAGTAGAGGAAACTGCTGGCACTGACAATGAAAACGAGTTCAGCATCTTTGAAGTCCAGGAGTTTGGTGATCAAGGGGAGTATGCTATAACACAAGGTCAGAGATGCGGGCAGGTTTCCATAGAACACACAGGTCATCAGATCCCACAATCAGTTGTCTAGAAGACTTTGAACCTCAGGAGAGAAGACTGAGATATGGATAAAAATATGGGCATCATCTATCTACAGGCGGCATTTGAAATTATGGGAGACAAGGAGAACATATGAAAAGATAAAAGGACAACACAAAGAACACAGAAAAAATTAACATTTAACAGGTGGGCAAAAGAAGAAAAATCATAAATGGTGATAAACAAAATGATCAGAAAATAAGGAAGATGAAACAGAGATTGCAATGTCTTAGATTAAAAGGGAACAAGGAGTTGCAAGAAAAAGAGAATGATCAACAGAGATAAGTGTCATGAATAACAGGACAAAAACTGTTTCTAATACAAAATGTCAATGAAGATCATTGGTGAATTTTTCTTACGCAGCTTATTAGAAGTAGTAGAAACAAAATCTACTTGCAGTAGAGTGAATGGGAACATCTAAATGCAATAGAGTAAAAAGCAAATTAAAAGTCAAAAGTAGACATAGTCAATGACAACTATTTGTCCAAGGTATTTGCTTTAGAGGAGAGAAAAATTGGACTGGGAGCGTTTTTTAATAATAGAAATTTGAATATATATTATAGGTTCTGAGGAAGGAGTTAGTAGAAACAAAAAGTCAGGAGAGGAGAAAAACAAGAACAGCCAGGCCCAACAGAAAACTGAAAGATCAGATCACCCCCCACAACTGGAAGGATTAGTTTTGAATGTGAGACATAATTTTCTTTAGAGTGTAGCCACTCGAGACACCTAATAATCTTCCTGTGAATAAACTGGGATTATGAAATAAAAAGACATCATCTCTATAAACCCAAAGAAATTTATAAAACTCTTACTGGTAAAATCTCATGCTGTGTTGTACTAGAAAAGTTTTAGGTTTGTTGTTGTTTTGAGAAAAGTACTAAGGAACTGGGCTTCTTAGCATCCTTAAAATCTTATTATTTATATGATTACCTCCTATGCCTATCTATGAAATTTTCACCTACTAGGCCATTTACTGGCCAAATATTTTGGTTACTCATTTCCACAATTTCAGTTCTTCATTTTTTAATCATACATTCAAAAAGGTTTCATCACACACTTCAATTTTACTTTTCTCTCTACCCCTGAAACCAAAAACTGCTTCCTTTGAAATCCCTAGAAGGTTCTCTGAAAGCACCATTTTAAATGTTAAGATTGACCAGGACACCAGAGAGTGATGGGAATGACTGATGATCTAAATTCCAACCCTTAGATAATACACCATAAGAATAAAGGAAATAAATAATGGCAAATTCATAGAAATACAATACGTAGCATGGAGAGAATATATATCTATGAAAATATTGCTAATGTTTGTGGTTAATGAAAAATGGGAAAGGTTGACTGCTTGTTCAATTCGATTCCTGGCCCCAAAAGTTCTATATCTTGCTGGACTTACCATGAACCTCTTAGGTGTAATTGTTCAACAACCTCTTAACTTGTCATTTTTCTGATCTTCTTCCCCGACAATCTCATCTTTTAAGTTTTAGAAGACACAATGTTTTGAAGTTTATGGTATTTGCTTTTTTTTGCATATATTGTAATAACTGCTAGGGTCAGTCCGTGCTAGTCAAAGTATGATTCAGACTACTTCAGGGATATTGCTAGAGTAGGCAGACATGAACAGGGCAGGAGAGGGCCCTCCACCCCAGGAATGTCAGGCAAGACCAGGTGCTGGTCCAGTGGCTGTTAAACTAGCTTTCGAAAATAATAATTGGCGGCAGTTGGTGCCAGGGAACAGCCGTTTCCCAACAGATAGAAAACACCTGAAGCTGGTGATCAGGCGCTTACCAATAAGATCTCAGGAATTGGGCAAGTGGGCTCAAGCATGTGCATAAGACGCAAAATTGCAGAGCTTGACTGGTATATGACCTTCCCCTAGGAACACTCAGTAAGAAAAAATGCCTCCAGTGAGCATGTGCACAATTTCAGTAAACACACTGTGCATGCGGCCCCTCCCGAGTGCCAGCACGCCACTGCCTAAAGACGGCCGGCCCCAAGGGAAGAATCAGGGGAGAAGAAATAGAAACCCGGGAACCATGCCAACGTATATAACCTCAAGTAAAGGGCCAAATGAGGCAGCTGGATCTGTGAAGGTGTCTGCTTGGCCCTATTCCAAGTGTACTTTCTTTTCTTCCTGCTGTAAAACATTTTAATAAACTTTCACTCCTGTTCTAAAACTTGACTTGGTCTCATACTGACTTATGCCCCTCGGCCAAATTCTTTCCTGTGAGGAGGAGGGAATCAAGTCGCTGCAGGCCTGTTAGATTTGCCACTGCTACCAATATCAGATGATAGGCTTAGCGGTGCAGGACTTACTATCTTTTGTGAAAAGGTCTTAGGCATTCAGTATATTATTACTGTTGTTTTTAGTTTGCAGGAATACAAATGATGGAAGCTGTGAACCTGACAAAATAGCATCAACATAAAATTTCTAATAGTTTGAATTTTAACTTACCAGACACTCTTTCAAAATGAATTGTAAGAGAACAGCTTTCTTTTTAATTTAACAGGCATTTATGTAGCACCCATTATGTGCAAGGTAATGTTTTTAGCACTTTTCAAATATTAACTCGTTTAAATCATTGTGACAACAGTATGAGGTATGTATTGTTGTTAGCACCCATTATGTGCAAGGTACTGTTTTTAGCACTTCTCAAATATTAACTCGTTTAAATCATTGTGACAACAGTATGAGGTATGTATTGTTGTTATCAATACAGATCGTACATCTGGAGTTCGGAGAAGTTAAATAATTTGCCCAACCTTACATATCTAGTAAATGCTTTTGGGGTCCAGAAAATCACACCCTAAAATATGGTCCTTTGGCATGTGGAGTGCTTTGAATTAGAGGAAACTGCAAGGCCTCAGAAATAAACCTCAAAACCAAAATCTCTCTCTGACCTTTCCCATCAACCTGTCTCTCTGATCTCCTTTCATTCCCAAGGCACCAATAGGGGACTTCTCTGAAGTTTCTGTTTTTTGTTGTTTAAGGGAACTTCATCCAGAAGAAATGTATTGTCTTAAAAGTCCTTCCCTAGGAATCTTGTCAAACAACCAGGAAAAATTAACCACTGGAAAAAAGAAACGACTATAAGTCATTACCAAACCCAGAAAGACATTTCATCTATTCTTCTGAGGGCAGCTCCAAGGGATTACCTGAGATACTTTACCTGCATGATAACAACATTTTTCTTCACACTAAAGTTCCACCCTTCACGTTCTTCACCACCTCCCTCAGAACTCAGAGGAACTTTCTCCCAGGCCATTGCTCCTTGGGTACACTCATTTCTCCTAAAAATCACTTACTATCCCTCCAATTGTCTACATGCCCTATTTCCTTTCCCCTGCAAAGAGGGTATATAAACCTCACCATCTGGACCTTCTACAAGTCTCATGTTTTATATGCCTCCCATGCTTATGCACATTAATACATTTCTACGCATTTTTCTCCTATTAATCTGGCTATTGTCAGTTCATATTAGTAAACATTTGGAGAGGGTGAAAGAGTAGCTTTCCCTTTGCTCCTACATCACCAAGATTCACTCTGAGAAAATCTGGCTTTAAAAGATAGTGAACTCAGCACTAAGCTGAGTCTTTGCCAAACAAATAAGTAAGCTCTGAAAGAAGTAGCAGAGAAAAGCGTTGAGAAGAAAGCTTCCTGTGTCTGGACTAGGAAAACTTGACTAAAGCTCTATATTTCACTTTTCTTTGGGGGTTCTCTCTTTTGATCGCTGGTAACAATGTAGGAGATCAAATTATGCCCTCCAAAATATGACTGGAGAAGACCAGAATATGCCACCCTAAAATACAGCTATAGGAGACCAGAATACACCACTCAAAAATATGCCCCTTTGGCATAAGGATTATTTTGAGTCAATTTATTTGAGAAACTCCAGACACAGTAGAAGCTCAGAAAACAAAGTAGAAAGCACCATTTTCTATGGAAAATGTATATCTACAAAGGAAATCTCCATTTGTAAGTGTATCTCCCTGTCTTCTCAGGAATAGAAGGATCACTAAGTCACTAGAAACTCTCATCCATGAAGAAGGCACTGACTTAAATCAACATAACAAATCTTATCCTGGTTTACTGTGATTTTACCTCCCCATTCCTGCTCCCCTATCCAAAACTCTTCTTTCTTTGCTGCAGCTGAAGATGGTATTTTAACCTAAACTCAAAGCTACCTCTTTGAGATTTACTCATCCCCTAGGTATGTCCAATGTATACATGAGGTAAATGTTAGTAAATTACTGCTTGCTTTTCTCTTGCTAATCTCTTTTGTTACTGGAGTCTGTCTCAACTAAGAACTATGAAGGGCAGAAGGAAAATTATTTTTCCTGCCCTATAGCAACAATGGCATGCTGTTCCCTGTCTAAAATTCCGCCCAGCCAATGACAGAATTAGACCTTTCTTTGCTTCTACTTTGTATAAAAAAGGTAGGCTAGCATTTCTGAAATATAATTTATAATATCAAAGCATTAAAAAAGGAAATTAGAAATGAAAGCAAATTCAAGTGACATAAAATGATAAGTGGAAAAATACACATATCTGATTCAAAAATGACTGATAAGCTTATCACATTCATAGACCTCACATTCATAGACCTTGTTGTAGCCCATCTTTATTTTCCTTTGACTAGGTTGTCATGCTGAATAACTCTAAGCCTTCTCAATTATTGAGTATATTACTTTACTAACAGGTTCCATTGATGGGAACTTATTTCGTCAATTTACCAATTTTCTATTTATAGCTTCCTAAGAAAATAAAAAGAGATTTTCCTCTATCACTTCAAAGCGCCATTCAGTTTCCTACATAGGTTTTGAGGGATACCTGCCTGACAGGACTGTAACTATTTGAAATACCACCAACTATCTAAGCTGTAGTATGTTGTTCATAATATATATAATACTATTCAGTAACCATGCAAGAAAGATTACATGTATAGTAACAGGAAGATTTGTCTGCTAAAAACTTTCTTCTATAAGTGAGAAATTATATTCAGAAGTTTTATTTTGCTATTTATAAATTTAAAATATGTTCACAGGAAAAAAAAATACCTAAGTAGTAATTTTCTAGGCTGTAATTTTCCAAAGAAAGCAGTCACTTAGCACTTACAATCAGAAAGCCAAAATTACATCTACTAATGAATAGCAACAATGAATGTATTACATTTTTATTAAATGTGTTCCATAAAAATATTTTATAAGGAAGTCTATAGTCATACAGACAAATCTATGAACTGCATTTGTTAAGTTTAAAAAATTGGGATATCTCTAAAAAATGCCTCTAAGAAATATGTGACATTACATAAGTCTAGTTTTGATTCTATAGAAGTAAATAAAATAAGCAAAATTTTGGTATCAATTCATTACCAGGAAGGGCAAATGTTCACCTTAATATCTGATGTACGCAACTGATAAATAAAAATAAAAGCAAACAAAAACATAAAGTGGAGAAAGCACACCCTATTCAACAAATGGTGCTGGGACGATTGCCAAGCCACACGTAGAAGAATGAGACTGGATCCTCATCTCTCACCTTATACAAAAATCAAATCAATAGAGATCAAAGACTTAAATCTAAGTTCTGAAACCATAAAAATTCTAGAAGATAACATCAGAAAAACTCTTCTCGACATTGGCTTATGCAAAGAGTTCATGACCAAGAACACAAAAGCAAATGCAACAAAAACAAAGACAAATACATAGGACCTAATTAAAATAAAAAGCTTTAACACAGCAAAAGAAATAATCAGCAGAGTTAATGGACAACCCACACAGTGGGAGGAAGTATTTGCAAACTATGCATCCGACAAAGGAACTCAATCTACAAGGAACTCAAACAAATCAGCAAGAAGAAAAACAAATAATCCCATCAAAAAGTGGGCAAAGGACATGAATAGACAATTCTCAAAAGATGTACAAACTGCCAACAAACATATGAAAAAATGCTCAATATCACTAATTATCAAGGAAATGCAAATCAAAACCACAATGCAATACCACCTAACTCCTGCAAGAATGGCCATAATTAAGAAATCAATCATAAATGTTGGTGTGGATGTGGTGAAAAGCGAACACTTACACTGCTGGTGGGAATGTAAACTAGTACAACCACCATGGATAACAGTATGGAGATTCCTTAAGGAACTAAAAGGAGAACTACCATTTGATCCAACAATCCCACTACGGGGTATCTATCTACCCAGAGGAAAAGATGTCATTATTTGACACTTGCGCATGCATGTTTATAGCAGCACAATCTGCAATTGCAAAAAAATATGGAACCAGTCCAAATGCCCATCAGCTAATAAGCAGATAAAGAAAATGTGACACACATATATATATAACATTTATATCACATTTACATTGTGTGTGTGTGTATATATATACACACACACACACACACACCCCATAGAATGCTACTCAGCAATAAAAAGGAACAAAATAACGGTATTTGCAGCAACCTGGAGTTGGAGACCATTATTCTAAGTGAAGTAATTCAGGAATGGAAAACCAAACATCACATGTTCTCACATAACTGGTGGCTAAGGTATGAGGACCCACAACATAAGAATGATATAGTGGACTTTGGAAACTGAGTGGGGCAGGATGGGAGGGTAGTGAGTGATCACAGAGTACACATTGAGTGAGGTGTACACTGCTCGAGTGATGGGTGCACCAAAATCTCAGAAATCACCACTAAAGAACTTCCCCCATGAAACCAAACACCACCTGTTCCCCAAAACTATTGTTATAAAAATAAAAATTAAATAAAATCTAAATACCCCAACCTACTGAACAGACCCCTTCATGGCCAAGCTTACCCCAGAGAAACCTTAAAACTGAGATCCCGACTATGATGACGAGATGGGAGCCTGGACACACCGCCCTCCTTCACTACCATTAATCTTTCTTCCCTGAGGGTTAAACCGAAGCCAGCCCTTTTTAAAGACCCACTCCACTGCTGATATCAACTAACTATCTGATGCTGCTCCTCCCTTTCTGTTTAGACATGACAACTAACTAGCATTCCTTCCTGATAAGAGACCACCAACCATGGAGTAGTTCTGGCCAGTCCAGAGTATGCTCAGTGAGGGTTTCTATGTCATCTGCTTCACCTTTTGACATCAGAGGGCTGAAAACTCCACCCTTGGATTGTGCTAACATGGCCATTTTTTGTACATGGGTGCCATGCTGAGGCATGAAGTTCAATTGCACATGTGCATGTTTCTGCTTTCATAAATTTCATGACTCCTATAGCTTATTTAATATGTGTCTTTGACCACCTCATTCAGCATAAATCCCTGTCATTCTTACCACCCTCAAAGTGCACATCTTGGTCAGAGGCTATGGTTCCCAGCCTGCAGGATGGCCACCTTGCAAGCTGTAACTCTTTATAAAAAATAGTTTCGGCCAGGGGCGGTGACTCATGCCTGTAATCCCAACATTTGGGGAGGCCTAGGCAGGTAGATCACCTGTGGTCAGGAGTTCGAGACCAGCCTGGCCAACATGGTGAAACCCCATCTCTACTAAAAATACGAAAATTAGCATGGTGGCATATGCCTGTAGTCCCCGCTACTCAGGAAGCTGAGGCAGGAGAATCGCTTGAACCCAGGAGGCAAAGGCTGCAGTGAGACGGGATCATGCCACTGCACTCAAGCCTGGACTACAAGAACAAAACTCTGTCTCTAAAGAAAAAAAAAAGTCTCCTCTACCTTTTTCTAAATTTATATATTGTGTTTTTATGTTAACATATTTAACAAGATTTTAAAATAATCTAAGGGATGATATTTTACTTTTGCATAGTTTAGCAATATATTAATATATTCACTTTTTTTTTAAATGTACGAATATTTTACAATATTTTAATAAAAGAAGAATACAATTCATTTAAAATTATTGGTGTATACATTAAAATGACCTTCACATTTAGATGTAACATTCCATTGCTTCTAACCAAAAATATTGGAGAGAAAGTAAGAGGTGAAATGTGGAAAAATTCAAAAATACCTGCCTTTAAAGATAAATGTCAAGGAAACTTGAACTTTTCTACATAACAATAACACAATGACTTTTAAAGTTTCCTCTGGAATCTCCCTCACACGTTAACTATAAGGTCCTAAATTGATGTGCTTTAAAATGGTCAAGGGTTGAAGCAAAGAACAGAAGTTTTGTTCATAACTTCTCATGTAGCCTTCAGCTGCTATAATTTCCTAAGGACAGATTACGGATAAGGAAAACTTGTAGGGCCTCAAACCAGTGCTGGCACTTGTATATCATGAATCAAAACGAATTTTGAGGAGTAAACACATTCTTTACAAAGAGTTGAAAAGCAACTATGCTGAGTAGAGACAGAAGCTTTTTCCTTGACTGTTATCACAGAAAATAGCACGGATAATGCCAGATTTTGTACATTTACTTATTTTTTTTAATTTAGAATAAAAAGACCAAAAGGGTTGGAAACAGAATTTCCAAATCCAAAATGTATAGACTTACTGGTACATGCCATAGAAGGTGGGTCTTTTTCAGCTCGGAAATAACCCTTTTCACACTGACAGACAGAAGTTGCTTCCACGTATGTTAAACTGTGTGGAGGGCATTTAGAACATTTTGTGTTCCCAGCAAAAGCTTTATAGAATCCTGGTCTGCAAGCTGTAAAAAGAGAAAAAAAAATTTAGTTATTATTGTTAGGATGATTTTACTTGTATATGTACAATATACTTTAATTTATATACACATTGGATCTCAGAGTACAGTGTTACACATATATAGAGAAGATACATATACTAAGATTAACAAATGAAATTAGTTATTGAGAGTTAATGAAACCACATTACAATCATATTTTAGCTGAGGCTGCTAATTTTTAAAATCATACCTCAAGCATACACATACACACACACACACACACACACTCACACAGACACATGCACACAAAATATCAGTGCTTACCTAAGAATGGGGTGCCCACAACTGGCAGTAAGGAAAATGATTTTCTATTGTTACCAGAGATGGCATTAAGTAACATTAAGTCACACTGCTCAAAATGTATTTACATTCTATTTTCCCTTCAGTTCTTGTGAGTAGACAAGAAGAAAATTCTGATTTGGTGAAAGTATGTCTTTGACACCTTTCTTAGTGGCTAAATTTTCTTTTGTATATGCTTTAACTCTATTTTTTTGATTATGTTTCCTTTTATAGTAATATTTTTAGAAATGATCTAGTAATTGAAAAGAAGCAAAATTATCAATTCTACACAGTAAAATTACTATCAAGAGGTTGCTTATTCAATATTAATATCAACTGGGAGTGGTGGTATACAAATACACAACAATAGTCTCTTCAATAACTTGTTAATAAATAAATAGTATAAAGTTAATAAAAAGACTATCATTAAAATATTGTTCTAAAATTTTGAAAATTCAAAATAGATAAATAATATATAAGAAACATCACTAACATTTTCATAATTGAAGTATTGTTTAAAAATATTTAACCACTAAATGTGATCTTATGACAGCAGTTATAAGACAGTGTATCATAAAATATTCAATAAATATACCTTATACAGTTTGCCAATAAAATAATTGTTTTCTACTAAAATATGCAGTTTAAAATAACTGAACATATTTGACAGGGTAGGTCTGTTAATAGTTAGCCAAAAATTAAAAAGTTGGACCTGAAATTTAAATAAATACCTTTAATCTATAACAATGTTTAAAATTCTAATATACTAGTCAATGTATAGAGAATATACAAATCTAAATGGGGAGCTTACATGCTGAATATTGCAGTGGCATTTAAAATATTTTTTAAAGGCTTTTTATGTTATTTTGTAGAGCAAGACCATTTAAAATTAATTAGGAATATGTATGCCATAGAACCACAATATAAAATACATTTATTACATGTACATACATAGAACCCATAAGACACATAAAGAAGAATTATAAGCATATTGTTTTCTTCTTTTAATCAGCCATGCAAATTTCAGCCAAAGACATTGTTCAGAATATAAAGTAGCATGCTTATGACTTAATTTTGTGCCACAAGACATTGTTACCTTTTCTTTATTTTCTTTGGTAGCTAAAACAAGAATTTAAATTACTTCTTTTCTGATGTATTTTCGGTTAATTTTCCACTTCTTAGAATCTTTTCAGAATGCTTAGAACACCTCCTAAGATATTTAGAATAGGCTAGTTATGTTCGGACTGTTCTTGAGAACATTCTAATAACTAGTCTCTCAGCAACTATTATTGCCCACTTTAATCCATTCTTCAGAGTGATCTTCTAAATAATGTGTCTAATAGCAATATAAAGTGAGACACATATAAATAATTTTGAATTTTGTAGCAGCCACATTAAAATATGAAAAAGAAACAGGTGAAATTATATTTTAATAATATATTTTATTTAACCTAATATATCCAAAATATTATCATTTCAACATTAAATCAACCGTTGAAATATTTTACATTCCTTGGATTTTTAATTTTTTTTTCTCGAAGTATTTGAAATCCCGTATGTACTTTAGCAGATCTCAATTCAAACTAACTGCATTTCAAGTGCCTAATAACCTCACATGGCTAGTGAATATCATACTGGATAGCACAATTTTAAACACAGAAATCTATTCATTACATTCTTCTAGTTAAAAATTTTTTATAATTTTCCACCATATTAATGTTAAAGTTTAAAATATTTAACTTGGATTACAATGTTGCCCAGGATTTGGCCCTGCCTACCTCTCCAACCACTTCAGATGAAGATACCCTTCCTGTACCTTCTCCGTTAAGTCTTTGCTCTTCTACAGTCTATGGTCAATTCAGTAGCTGACGATCTCCTTAAAACATGTATAAGACTATGTTATGACTGGACTTAGAGCCTTCCATTGGCTTTCTCTTCCTCGGAGAGTAAAAGTTGTTGCTTTGATTATTGCCTCTCAAGCATGGCATGGTTTTGCTCCTCACCCCTGTGACCCTGCTTTTCATTTCCTACCTTTTTTTCCTTCAGATACTTTGTTCTAGCCACACTGGCCTTTTGCAGAATCTTGGACACCCAAAGCTTGTTCCCACAACAGGGCTTTTTTAACACTTGCTCTTACTCAGCTATCTGGATGGTTTAACCCTTCCTTTATATCAGGTCTTTGTTCAAATGTAACTAAATTAATGAAGGCTTCCCTGATTCCTGCTACACCCTGTTGCAATATTTCAGAAGAACTCTCCAGAGAACTTCACATCTGATACATGATGCATTTAATTTTTAAATCATTCCACAGTAAAATGTATGCTCCAACAAGGGAGATCTTTTTATTTGTTTTGTTTTCTAAAATGTATTTCCAGGGTCCAGAAAAGTGCTAAGCATTATTAGACCCTCAAATGAGGCATATTTGGCAAATAAATGAATGAATTGCCAAAGACCTCCTTTAATTTCTATAGTTTTACCATGCTCTTTCTCCTGCTTTAAGACTTTTTCTCTGTTGAAAAGTGTCTTCCCTGTATCTCTACCCCATGACCCACGTATGTTGCCAATTCCTCATAACCCCAATGACTCTGTGATTCACTTATCTTTCAGCTCGCACTGCTTTAAGAGGGCCATTCTGACTTCTTAGGTCAAATTTAGTTTCTCAAAGGACCTAGGCCTTTTCTGCACTAGTTAGCCCTTGGTAATTACCTGTTTAATGGCTGTAAGCACCACAAGAGCAGGTTTGCCCAGTGCTTAGTGCTTGTCATTATGTAGGTGCTCAATACATACTTGTTTAATTGAACTGGATAGTGTGTGAGTACTCTGCTAATTAAATTCCTGTAGAAGATTATGCATATCTACCTAATGCATGGTCTGATAATGGCACAATTCATCTTTCTATAGATTTATATGTTTTCTGCTTAATGTATTATAGGTAAGGGATGAAAACAGACAGTAAATATCTTGAAAGTGATTTAACTGTGTCTGAAAATAATCATATTGCAAGATGACCTAGCTATATTAACAACTTTCCATTTGAAATTATTATTAATGTGAACTTGGATATTACTCCTAATGCAAAAAAATACATATATAAATTGGATATAGGGGCTGCAACTTTCAAACGTCCCTAATTTCAAATATTTTTATACATCAACTTGCCTTTTAAATCCTTAAAATTTTGAACTCATAACATATATTTGGGTTACTTCAATTTTTCTCTATTTTGATGTTAACATTTAGTATAATATTTCATTTAAAAATAAAGAATTCTGCTGTTAGAAAATTACTATTGAGGCACTCACATTCTCTTACACAGCACACATTAATAGTACACAGCATATACCTCTCAGATCATATCATATTAGATTACAACTATTGTGTCGTGTTATCTCAGCTTTGTGCAACTGCCACAAGCCAGAGATGGCCCTCAATATTATAGTGTCCACAATGTCGACCATATTTCAGGCACATATTTAGTTTTAGGGTTTTTTTTTTTTTTTTTTTTTTGAGAAGGAGTCTGGCTCTGTTGTCCAGGCTGGAGTGCAGTGGTGCGATCTCGACTCACTGCAACCTCTGCTCCCAGGATCAAGCAATTCTCCTGCCTTAGCCTCCTGAGTAGCTGGGATTACAGGCACCCACCACCACGTCCGACTAATTTTTGTATTTCAATAGAGATAGGGTTTCACCATGTTGGCAGGCTAGTCTCGAACTCCTGACCTCAAGTGATCCACCCACTCGGCCTCCCAAAGTGCTGGGATTACAGGCATGAGCCACCGTACCTGGCCTTTAGTTTTTATAAACACTGTAAACATAGAATGAAGGTAAATAAATGGTGAATGCTAATACCTGACATGAGATAACTGCGTAAGTATTCTGTGTATCTATTCAATTAGTGGTCTTAGGTTTTGTTAGAATTGGGTTTTAAATGGGATATCAGTACTTATGTCTTGACAACTTTTCAATTTCTTTCTTATATATTCCTTCATTCTCTACTACTTCCTTATTTTTCTGTTTATATTATAGGATGTGTAAACTTCTTGCTTTCAAGAAACAAATGGGTGAAGATAAGAATGTTTTCCAACATATGTCTATATTCTACAGAATCACGTTGGAAAGCTACAGGTTATCTAACGAAGTGATTTCTATTATTTTTTCCTTTAGAAAAATCTATTTGGGTATAGACCATGCATTACCTTTTTTTTTTTTTTTTTTTTTTTTTTCTTGAGACAGAGTCTTGCTTTGTCACCAGGCTAGAGTGCAGTGATAGTATTTTGGCTCAATGCAACCTCCAACCCCCTGGTTCAAGCGATTATCCTGCCTCAGCCTCCTGAGTTGGGTTTACAGGCACTTACCACTATGCCCATCTAATTTTTGTATTTTTAGTAGAGCCGAGGTTTCACCATATTGGCCAGATGGTCTTGATCTCCTGACTTCATGATCCGCCTGCCTTGGCCTCCCAAAGTGCTGGGATTACAGGTATAAGCCACCACACCTGGCCGGCATTACCTTTTTAATTTCTACTTTTAAGTTTTCCCCCATAATAATAAAGATTTATTATTTAAATCTCTACAACTTTTGGAATAGTGCATTCATCTCAGGTCTGCCTGTCTCTGCTTTCTCCCTGCTGATATGCACTCCACAGTTTCTGCAAGTTACACTTCTAAATAGCAGATACGGCCATGCTATTCTCTATTGTCTATAGTAAGAGTTTAGCCTTTTTGTAAAACCAGACCACTGAACTGATTTGTACAGACTGAGTTGGTTAGGCTTTGTGTCCCCATGCAAATCTCATCTTGAATTATAATCCTCATAATCCCCATGTGTCAAGGGAGAGACCAGGTGGATATAATTGAATCACTGGGGTGGTTTCTCCCATGCTGTCCTTGTGATAGTGAGTGAGTTCTCACAAGATCAGATGGTTTTATAAGGGGCTCTTCCCCCTTCTCTAGGCAATTCTCCTTCCTCTCGCCTTGCGAAGAATGTCCCTTGCTTCCTCTTTGACTTCTGCCATGACTGTAAATTTCCTGAGGCTTCTCAAGACATGTTAAACTGGCAGTCAAACCTCTTACCTTTATAAATTACCCAATCTTGGGCAGTTCTTTATAGTAGTATGAAAATGGAATACAGTAAGTTGGTACCAAAGAGAGTGGGGTACCGCTATAAAGATACCAAAAGTGTGGAAGCGTATTTGGAAATGGGTAACAGGCAAAAGTTGGAACAGTTTGGAGGGCTCAGAAGAAGACAGGAAGATGTGGGAAAGTTTGGATCTTTCTAGAGATTTGGAGGGCTCAGAAGAAGACAGGAAGATGTGGGAAAGTTTGGAACTTCTAAAGGCTTGTTGAATGACTCAGACCAAAATGCCGATAGTGATATGGACAATTAAGTCAAGGCTGAGGTGGGCTCAGATGGAGATAAGGAGCTTATTGTGCACTGGAATAAAGGTGACTCTTGCTATGCTTTAGCAAAGAGACTGGTGGCATTTTGCTCCTGTCCTAGAGATCTGTGGAACTTTGAACTCATGAGAGATGATTTAGGGTACCTGGCAGAAGAAATTTGTAAGCAGTAAAGCATTCAAGATGTTACTTGGATGCTCTTAAAAGCATTCAGTTTGACACATTCACAAAGAGACAGTTTGAAATTAGAACTTATGTTTAAAAGGGAAGTAGAGCACAAAATTTTGGAAAATTTGCAACTTGATAATACAATAGAAAAGAAAAACCCATTTTCTGGGGAGAATTAAAGCTGGCTGCAGGAATTTGCATAACTAACAAGGAGCTGAATGTTAATTGCCAAGACAATGGAGAAAATATTTCTGGGGCATTTCAGAGATATTCACGGCAGTACTTCCCATCACAAGTCTGGAGGCATAGGAGGGAAAAAATGGTTTCATGGGCTGGGCCCAGGGCGTAGCTGTTCTGTGCAGTCTTGGTACATGGCACCCTGCACCCCAGTCACTCCAGCTTCAGCCATGGATAAAAGGGGTCAAGGTACAGCTTGGGCCATTGCTTCAGAGGTTGCAATCCCCAAGCATTGGCAGCTTCCATGTGCTGTTGGGCCTGCAGGTGCACAGAAGACAAGAATTGAGCCCTGGGAGCTTCTACCTAGATTTCAGAGGATGTATGGTAATGCCTGGATTAACATTTAGTATAATATTTCATTATATAGCAGACGTCTGATGCAGGGGCGGAGCCCTCATGGAGAACGTCTACTAGGGTAATGAAGAGGGAAAACGTAGGGTTTGAGCCCCCACACAGAGTCTCCACTTGGGTACTGCCTAGTGGTGCTGTGAGAAGAGGGCCACCATCCACTAAACCCCAGAATGGTAGACCACCAACAGCCTGCACCATGTGCCTGCACCATGTGCCCATAAAAGCAGCCAGGAGTGGGGTTGTACCCTGCAAAGCCACAGGGGTAGAACTTTCCAAGACTGTGGGAGACCACTTCTTGCATCAATGTGACCTAAAGTGAGACAGGAGTCAAAGGAGATCATTCTGCAGCTTTAAGATTTGACTGCCACACTAGATTTCAGATGTACATGAGGCCTGGAGCCCTTTTGTTCTGGCAAATTTCTCCCATTTGGAATGGGTGCATTTATCCAATGTCTGTACCTCTATTGTATCTGGAAACTAATTCACTTGCTCTTGATTTTACAGGCTTATAGGTTGAAAGGACTTGCCTTTTCTCAGATGAGATTTGGACTTGGAATTTTGGGCTAATACTGAAATGAATTAAGACTTTGGGGGACATTTGGGAAGCCATGATTGGTATCATAATGTGAAAGGGATATGATATTTGGATGGGGCCAGGGGCAGAATGATTTGGTTAGGCTATTTATCCCCAATCAAGTCTCACCTTGAATTACAATTCCTATAATCCCTATGTGTCAAGGGAGAGACCAGGTGGAGGTAATTGAATCATGGGGGTGGTTTCCCTCATGCTATTCTCATGATAGTGAGTGGCTTCTCACAAGATCTGATGGTTTTATAAGGGGGTCTTCCTACTTTGCTAGGCACTTCTCCTTCATCATGTCTTGTGAAAAAGGTGCCTTGCTTCCCTTTTGCCTTCTGCCATAATTGTAACTTTCCTAAGGATTCCCTAGCCATACTGAATTGTGAGTCAATTAAACCTCTTTTTATAAATAAATTACCTTGTCTCAGGCAGTTTATTTATTTATTTTTTTTTTTTTTTTTGTGAGATGGAGTCTCGCTCTGTTGCCCAGGCTGGAGTGCAGTGGCCGGATCTCAGCTCACTGCAAGCTCCGCCTCCCGGGTTCACACCATTCTCCTGCCTCAGTCTCCCGAGTAGCTGGGACTATAGGCGCCCACCACTGCGCCCAGCTAGTTTTTTGTATTTTTTAGTAGAGACAGGGTTTCATCGTGTTAGCCAGGATGGTCTCGATCTCCTGACCTCGGGATCCGCCCGTCTCAGCCTCCCAATCAGGCAGTTCTTTATAGCAGTATGAAAATGGACTAATACTGGCTGGGCATTGTGGCTCACGCCTCTAATCCCAGAACTTTGGGAGGCCGAGGCAGGTGGGTCAAGAGGTCAGGAGATTGAGATCATCCTGGCTAACACAGTGAAATCCCGTCTCTACCAAAAATACAAAAAAATTAGCCAGTGTGGTGGTGGGTCCTATAGTCCCAGCTACTTGGGAGGCTGAGGCAGGAGAATGGCGTGAACCCAGGAGGCGGGGCTTGCAGTGAGCCGAGATCACGCCAATGCACTCCAGCCTGGGCAAGACAGTGAGAGTCCATCTCAAAAAAAAAAAAAAAAAAAAAAAGAAAGAAAGAAAATGGACTAATACATAGACTGAGAGCTAAGAATGACTTTACATTTATTTTTTCAAGATTGGGTCTCACTCTTTCATCCAGGCTACAATGCAGTGGCGTGATCACAGCTTACTGCAGCCTCCACCTCCCATGCTCAGGTGGTCCTCCCACATCAGCCTTCTAAGTAGCTGGGACTACAGGCATGCACTACCATGCCCAGCTAATTTTTGTATTTTTTGTAGAGAGGGGGTTTTGCCATATAGTTCAGGCTGGTCCCACTCTTCTGTGCTTCAGTGATCTGCCTTGCCTCAGTCTGCCAAAGTACTGAGACTACAGGCATGAGCATCTGCACCCAGCCTTTATATTTTTAAATGATTATTTAAGTATATGAGATTCTAGATTTTTGACTCAGACTTCAAAGTCTGAAGTATATACTCTATGGCTTTTCACAGAAAAAGTATGCCAATATCTGGTTTCTAGAATAAAGTCCAAATTGAGATTAGCATTTAAGTTCCTTCAGAGATGGACTCACATCTATTTTTCCAAACTCACCTTCCACTGCTACAGAAATTTTAAATTTTTTGCCACTCCCTACATGGACCATATTATTTTCTCACAGCTTTACTGAAGTATAATTGGCATACACAAAACTTCATATAAAGCATACGATTGGGTATTGTGATAAATCTACACAACTGTGAAAATTTTGCACAATCAAGACAGTGAATATATCTGTCAATCCCAGAAGTTTTCTTATAGCTCTTCATTTTGGGGTATTTCCATTTTTATACTTAAAGTATGTTTCTTAGAAGCAGCACATACCTGGGTCTTGTAAGAAAAAATACTATTTGACAATCTCTGCCATTTAATTTTGGCATTTAGATCATTTATATTTAATGTGATTACTGATATTCTTAGGTTTAATTCTACCTTGTTATTTGCTTAGCACTTGTCCCATGTCTTTGTTATTTTCCTCTTTTCCTTATTTTAGAAAAGCAACATACTTTTTATGATCTGTTTTATCTTCTTTGTTGAATTTTTTTTATTTGTAAAATTTAGGTGAGCACTCACAAAGAACCTCTGCACCTCTCTGGAGTTGTCTTTTCGAAAGTCCTTTTCTCTGTCATACTGACGTTGTGAAATCTCACTACCTTGATTTCCCTGAACTCTCAGATTAATAGTCCATTAAGGAGTTTATAAGGTTTTATCAAGGTCCTTTCTCCCTGTGCCAGGGCCTTAAAATTTACTCTAAACAGTAAGTTGGGGCAATTGTAGGACTTTCCCCTTTCAATTACTATCTCTTGGTTATGTGATGTCTCATGTCTTAAATATGTTTTTTTTCCCAAGTATTTTAAAGGAGTTTTCTTATCTCAGATAGCAGATGTTACTCCATCTTGACCAAAAGTAAAAATCAGACTGCGTGAGTCATCCTAAATTCTTATTTTTCTGTCTTCATATTTCACTGTCTTCTATAATGTCCTTTCCCTATCTACTATATCTAGTTTTTCAAAGACATATTTAAATAACTTATTTTAAAGTGTAATGTAATACTACCACCTCTACCAGAATATTTAAGATGAAATAAACACACAATACCAAATGTTTCTGAGAATATGGAGCAATATGAACTCTAAAACATCACTGGAGGAGTTTAAGTTCGTGCTATCACTTTAGAGAACTGTTTGGCAGTACTTACTATAGAGGAACATAGGCTTACCATTTGATATAGGTCTAACAATCCCACTCCTTGCTATATGCCCAACAGAAAAGCATGAGATGAAAGGGGCCTATCCCCTTGCAGTAGCCATACTAATTTCCATTGCTACATGAGTTATTGATCCTCCATTTGATTTTCATTTTCTGAAATTTGTTGACATTGATATGGTTTACATGTCTGTCTTCTTGAAATCTCATGTTGAAATGTGATTCTCAGTGCTGGACGTGGGGCCTGGTGGGAGATGACGGGATCATGGAGGTGGATTCCTCATGAATGGTTTAGAAGCATCCCCTGTTTATAAATGAGTTCTTGCTCAGTTAATTAATGCAAGACAAGGTTGTTTAAAAGTCTAGGACCACAACTTCCCCACCCCTTGCTCGCTCACACCATGGGATGTACAGGCTCCCCTTCTCCTTCTACCATAATTAAAAGTTTCCTGAGCCCCCTCACCAGAAGCAGATGCTGGAGCTATGCTTGTGCTGCCAGAAGAATCATGAGCCAATTAAACATCTTTTCTTTATAAATTACCCATCTCAGGTATTTCTTTATAGCAATAAAGAAATGACCTAATACAGACATTGACTTTTCTCACCAGATGTATTTTCTTTTCCCTTTCCCTTTTGCTTTGTTCTTGTTAGAGTAAACATTCCATATACCCTTATTCCTGTTAGTGAATTGTCAAAAAGGAATAGAGGTAAACTGATATGTTCAATAAACTATGTTTAACAAAAAGCTTTTACCTTCCTAAATTTCAGATCATATAATTGCAGGAAGTATATTCAGTCAAGAATAATCAAATTACAAACATATCCTTCTTTCTGAAATATGTTTTGAAATTTTTATATCAAAATATGTTTATAATTTGAGAAACTTTGTGTGATTGCTTAAAATAACAATGAAAATGTCATACATGTGGCAAAAGTCAAAGTAAATTTTTAGAGAAGATATATTAAAGGCAAACTAAATATGAATACAGTGATTGAAATATCACTAATTTTCTTCTTTTTCTTTTCTTTTTTTTTTTTTGAGAAGAAGTTTTGCTCTTGTTGCCCAGGTTGGAGTGCAGTGGCACGATCTCAGCTCACTGCAACCTCTGCCTCCTGGGTTCAAGCAATTCTCCTGCCTCAGCCTCCTGAGTAGCTGGGATTACAGGCACCCGAAACCATGCCTGGCTACACTAATTATCTTATAAAATAATTTCGCTTATAGATATTTGAAATTTCATTATCCACAGAAAATTGAAATCAGAATATTGAAGTATTGATTGAAACACAGCTGAAGACTGTGACTTTCAGTCACATACACTCACACACACAAAGCATCTCTCTAATAAAAAATAAGAAATGAATAATCTGTTCTACTTGTACTTTCACAATTGAATGGTTAGACTATGTATAGTCAGCAGTGTTTTTAGGCTTATCCTTATCATCAGAGAACTGGAAGACAAAAAAATAACATGAGAAATCCTAGCTAGCATATCATGCTGTGTGGTTCTCATTGTTTGATGAAGTATTGAATTGTGTCTTGTGTGTCAGGAACTGATATTAATATAATTGACTGCTTTTCCCTCATGGTGTTCAATAGCCTGTAAGTTTAGATAAACCTGCATGACTTATCTGTAAAATATGTGATCTGCATCATTTCTCAAAATAATAGGATTCTTGAAAGAACTTTCAGAAACTGGCAAAAAATAATATCATTTATGTTTTCCTAGATACTGCTGTACAATAAATATTGTTGTCAAGTAATTGGCAAAAGCAGGGAAGATTAAGGAATTTAAACATAAGAAAACTGTAAAACTTAAGCGTGAATAAACATATATATGTTGGTTCTTCCGAATAACCTGATAGCATCCAATGAAATTCTCAAATTCACCAAATCCAAGTCTATAAATAATAAGGTTATATATTCAGTTAAGAATAATCAAATTACAAACACATCCCATTTCTGAAATATGTTTTGAAATTTTTGTTTCAAAATATGCTTATAATTTGAGAAACTTTATGTGATTGCTTATTAACAATAAAAATGTCATACACATGGAAAAACACAAAGTAAATTTTTAGAGAAAGATATATATTAAAGGGAAACTAAATATGAATACAGTGATTGAAATATCACTAATTTTCTTCTATTTTTTTTTGTTTGTTTGTTTTGAGACGAAGTTTCACTCTTGTTGCCCAGGCTGGAGTGCAGTGGCACTCCATGCTTTTCTGTTGGGCATATAGCAATAGTACTGTGCTTCAAAATACTGAATCCAACTTTCTTCAGAGGATGTCTGCTATAAAGAATACATGAGGCCGGGTGAGGTGGCTCAAGACTGTAATCCCTATCACTTTAGGAGGCCTAGGTGGGTGAATCACTTGTGGTCTGGAGTTTGAGACCAGCCTGGCCAACATGGTGAAACCCCATCTCTACTAAAAATACAAAAATTAGCCAGGCGTGGTGGCAGGCCCTTGTAATTCCAGCTCCTTGGGAGGCTGAGGCATGAGAATCGCTTGAACCTAGGAGGTGGAGCTTGCAATGAGCTGAGATTGCACCACTGCACTCCAGCCTGGGCAAGAGAGTGAGATTCCCTCCCTCTCACACGTACACACAAAGAACACATGAGATTATGATTAGATAATGTATGTAAAAGGGTACTAGCACTAATTCCAATTTCTTACTGTCATCAAATAAATGCTTTAATGAACTTCCCATTGAAAAAATAGAAAAACCATTAGACCTACATAAATATACTGCAAGTTACATCAATTTAATCCCACAGAATTAGAGTAAAATGCTCTTGTTCCAGAAAGGATAAACACATGGCATCCTCTTTCTCCCACTTAACTATAAAATCTAGGCAGAATACACAAAGAAGCCATTTGAGGACTTGAAGTAGCAGTAGGCAGATTGGAGAAGACCAAAATGTGAAGTATCGCTGGGCTGATGATAAGTTTACCATTGTTCTCATTCATCTTTCTAATTCTCCCTCAACCGTTTCCTGTCCTGAATGAACTGGAAACTTGGAAGTGGACACGAGGCCATTGACAGCTCCAGGACAAGCCTGCTCATTTTAGCTTTAGGAGTGGGAATCAGAATTCATAATGCTTAGAGAGAATGTGGCAATTCCCCATCCATTTTTTCTTTTCTTGCTTAACTCTTGCCCAGTCCTCAAGCAATCACATAGTGATGGTGGTGGCGGTGGCCAGAAATGGGAACCACAGAAGCCAAAATTCTTAAGAAAGTAAACTTTCTTGTTTGTTCACTGAAGCTGTGCTTCCAAGAGGGTTGGGTCAACCTCCGCTGTGTTTCTTTTTCTCTCTGTCCTCTTCTCACATGGCCCTGGAAGTGAATGCAGTTGCAGAAGGGCACAGCAGAGTGGAGGAAATAAAGCCTCAGCCTTCTCGCCACGGGATCTTAGAGAGAAACCACAGGAAACCAGAAAGTACCCGGAGAACATGGAGAGAGACAGAAGCTTAGAAAAGCAATCCATAAACTTGTTTATGAACTCTTGGGCTTACTCCGAAATGCACACATATGGATTTTATTCTATTTAACATGCCAAAGACTTAAGAACTAGACCAAGACCAGGACCCAGGTATCAGACTAGCAGTCAGGTTTTTAAACTTCCGGTTATGTAAAGAAGAGGACATCAACATAGAAATCATATACTGTTGTTTTCAGTTAGTTTTTTTTTTTTTTTTTTTTTTTTGATGTGGCTATTTTGACACATTCACTTAGAAACAGGGGTTATATACACACACACAGGAAAGCTATCACCATATTCCCAAATATCCTGAAATCAATATATATTTCCATACTGGCAAACCCAGGTAAGTTGCCATTAATAAGCATAAAGTGAATGTATTATACCTCATTTTATCTTTTATCATCTTTTCTCATTCATAGATTTATAATTTACATGTTAAAGATGATTCGGAAAAAAAACCACATACACTCAAGAGATGGACAAGTGTCAAGATTAGGACATTATTTGGAAAAGAGTTAGAAATAGTTTGGTAGTCGGAGGCTAGTGACAAGCAAAGTTAAAATTCTAAAGCTGCTTCTAGTGTGAGAATAAGGTAAGCATTTCTGCTCTGGAAGTTAAGATTAGGTATGTAGACCAAAAGACTTATAGCAACAGTTTTTAGGGTAAGGCTAAATTTTTATTACCATTTTGAATATAATTTGGTAATCATATTCATACAACATAGAAGCCACTATGTTGTTCCTATAAATATTGATCACCCTTTAAATGTTCCAACATTTATCTTCTAATGTGATATTTATTTAATTTTATATTCCCAGATATGTTTTAGTCAACCACACTTAATCCCACATTAATATTACTTTCTTCATATTTGGTTTTACAAAATGTGCTCAGTGAATCTATAATCATATTCCCAAGTATTCTGAAATGAAATACTGTTTATTATTTTTATCCCCTAGTCAGAGATTCTTATTCTTGTTTCACTATTTTGTGTAGACCATCTAGTTATGACAGTTTGTCACCTTTTCTTTCAATATTCCTTTATTGCATACTCTTTAAGTCAGACTGAATTTTCTTTTATGAATAAAGAAAAATATCCTCAAAAAGAATGCGTCCAGTAACTTACTATAAGATGTATTAATAATAATAGCTACAACAAAACCATTTAGAATTATTGAACATTCAAAATGAGCCAGGCACTTTGCTAAGCACTTTGCATATAATATTTTGGTTATTCTTACAAAAATTAACTACAAAGTAAATAAAGAATGTGGCCTTTGAAACTAGATCACATGGGTTTGAGTTCTGTTTCTTTAGTTTACTAGCTCTGTCATTTAACATGACTTATTTTTATGCGCATCAGTTTTCACTTCTGTAGAATAGGTGCTATTGACTGAGTGTGTGTATGATCCCCCAAAATGTGTATGTTGAAGCCTAAAATCCTCAATGCAATCATATTTTTAGAAGGAGACTTTAGGAAGTGATTAGGTCATGAGGATGGAGGTCTGAAGGGATAGTGCCCTTATAAGGGAATGAAGAAACCAGATCTCTCTGCTGTCTTACATGTGAGGACAGAAGATAGCCATCTGCAAATAAGGAAGAGGGTACTCACCAGACACCATATCTGCTGGTGCCTTGATCTTGGACTTTCAGCCTTATGAACTGTGAGAAATACATCTCTGCCGTCTAAGACACACAGTCGATGATATTTTGTTACAGAAGCCCAAACTGACTAAGACACTTGGAATAAAACATAGCACTTAACTTAGGGGTGGTTGTGAGGGATTAATAAATGTCGTATGTATAAAATGATCAGAAGGATGTCTACCATTTTATTATTAAGATGAGGAACCTGAAGCTAAGTAATATTAAATAATGTACTGTAGCAGATAGTTTTCAAAAAAAAATGCCCCAACAATCTTTCAAAACATGTTTTTTTTTTTTTGACAATTTCTTATAGACACTCGTTCCACAAAACTGTTAGGCCTCTGTTCTCTTCTCCTGAAATCAGTGTGCTTGTGACTATAGTAAAAGTGACTTTATATGACTTCGTAGGCGAGGTCATAAAAGGTAATAGAGCTTTTGTCTGATTCTTCAGGATGCTTACTTTTAGAAACTACTCATGTGGCAGGAGGAAGACCAAGCAGCCATGGAGATGGCCACGTGGAGAAGAATTCAGGTTCTTTGCTCATAGCTCTGCCTGAACTCTTGGTTGACAAGCAGCACCAATTTGCCAGACAAGTGAGGGACCCATCTAGACTGCAGCTTCTCCAATCCCCACTCTTGCCAGTCCAGCTGATGCTGCATGGAGAAGAGATGAGCTGTCCTTGCCATTCCTGGCTCACATGACAGATTTGTGAACAAAACAGATGCTCAGTGTTGTCTTAAGTCATTAAATTTGGGGGTGTTTTTTTATGTAGCACTGAGTAACTGGAACATTTGCTCAAGGTCATATGGAAAAACCCAAAAGTTAGACAGAGGTCCATTCTAACCTATAATCTGAGTTCTCTTCATTAGTTAGCCATTATATTTGGAACACTGTGCTTATTTTGCAATCTAGGGAAGTAATGGAGTGAATCACACTTTTAAAGAATAATTGGTGAGTGATATAGTTTGGCTCCGTGTCCTCACCCAAATCTCATCTCAAACTGTAATCTCCATCATCCCCATGTGTCGAGGGAGGGACCTGGTGGGAGGTGATAGGATCATGGAGATGGTTTCCCTCATGCTGTTCTTGTGATGGTGAGTGAGCTCTCATGAGATCTGAAGGTTGCATAAGGGGCTCTTCCCCCTTTGCTTCACTCTCATTTTTCCTGCCACCTTGTGAAGAAGGTACTTGCCTCTCCTTTGCCTTCCCGTATGATTGTAAGTTTTCTGAGACCTCTCCAGCCATGCGGACTGTGAATCAATTAAACATCTTTTCTTTATAAATTACCCATTCTCTGGCAGTTCTTTATATTAGTAACAGCGTAAGAACAAACTAATATAATAAGGATATTCAGATTATAAATAACTATTATAACAAAACAGTCTTTAGTGAGGTTTAATTGGCATATATGGTTTTAACTAATTGTTTTATATTATCTTAACCATATTTCTTTTTTGTAAGAGGTGAAACTAATATTGCTTTCTTCAAAATTTAGAAATAAAAATGTATTACACAACTTTTATTTCATTAAAATGTTTTATGTGGCCACCTCATTTTCTGTAAAAAATAAGTGAGACATTCGTCTTTCAACCTAGAATTGAAGAACACACTCATCATTGAATGAACTGTACGTGTGATTTGAAAATTTTGAGCAAACTCACTCATCACTGCTCAAAGTATCACGTACTCTGACACCTCAGTAAAGTTTGACAACCCTATCTTCTGCTGCCTTAGCAACAAATTTACAAACTATTTTTCAATCTGAGAATTTTCAATGTCCCACTGTCATATATCTTGTGTCATTTCTGTAGTTGGATAGGACAGGAAAATAATGTAAAAATTATTGAATTATAACTATACAATTTTTACTAAGCAAGGAAAACACACATTTTTATAGGAAGTTATTAATCATGCTGGTAATCAATATAATAATCACAATTTTTGTCCAGTACAATTGATGTTTTATATATTTATTCTATTTAAGTCTTACAAAAACCCAGTGATGTGAGTATTAATGTCCTCATTTTACAAAAAGGGAGATGAAAGCTCAGGCAGTTGCTCAGGGTCACAGAGATGATACGTAAGCAAGTCAGATTCTTGAAGCCAGGTCTCTCTGATTCTTACCCCCAAACTTTGGTACATCTTGTCATTACACAAATACGTGTGTGTGTGTGTATGTGTGTGTGTGCATTTGTGTGTGTGTGACATGAGACATTCCTGGTAATAATTACCACATTTACCTCTTCCTCTGTAATCTACCATTGCAATTATCATATGCATCCTCATCTTAATACCTGTTATTTCTCATTTCATATAAAGAGGCATCTCTTCTCAATTCCATTGTAAATTACTTAATACTAAGTATTCTGTGTGTGCTAATTCACTGGAACAATACTGCAAACAAAGCAGAGGTACAAATATGAATGTATCATTGTTTGTACACATAGTTAATGTACACTTATTAGTCAAAATTACATGAGAATATTATAGACTAACAGTTAGCAAAGCAGACATTCAAAATATTCACTATCTGCTGTCTTTAAAATTGTAAAAATAAGATACTACAATATGACTTAAAAATTCTAAACTTTGTAATCTAATCCATCTTCCCCATGGGTGAGTTTTCAGATAATATGTGTGTATTTATCATACAAGGTTAAATGATTATTTGTATCATTGAATCATTGATTGAAAAGTAGATGGATGTTTCCAATGTATTTCCACCATATGTAGCCCTCCATTGTTTTTTAAAATTGAGACAGAGTCTTGCTCTGTCACCCAGGCTGGAGTACAGTGGTGTGATCTCGGCTCACTGCAATATCTGCTTCCAGGGTTCAAGCAAGTCTTATGCCTCAGCCTTCCAAGTAGCTGGGGCTACAGGCATGCATCACCACACCCAGCAAATTTTTTGTATTTCAGTAGAGACAGGGTTTCACCATGTTGCCCAGGCTGGTCTTGAACTCCTGAGCTCAGGCAGTCCCCCCACCATGGCCTCCCAAAGTGTTAGGATTACACGCATGAGCTACTGCACCCAGCCTGCAGCCCTCCATATTTACAGTACAGCTGTAGTGCTTCAACTTCATAATGATATTTTGAGTTTTATTTTGTATTATCTATTGCAATTAGGGTTTTATGTTGAATAACAACTACTCGTGTAACTAAATAGTTTATTTATCATCTTTCCATTAATATTTTAAAATAGCTTGCCAAAACCTTGATCAACATTTCATTGGAATGTTCTGTAAATACTGAATTGAAGAAAACTGAACAGCATCTTCTATCCAGTACACATAGAATACCTGTATTGATTCATCATGGTTTGGATATGACAGATTCTTATGGATTAAAAGGGCACATTCAAGGGTGAAATGCTGTATGCAGCAACAGCAGACACTCAAGGTTCAGAACTTTTAATGCCCTGCTTGCAATAGCTCTATGTGGCTGTGTAATCACCAGAGACTAGGGCATGTCAGTTTTACAGATGTGATGGGTCTGATTGGAATACGGTTTCTTGATTTGGCTCATATCAAATCCCCCTGTATGGCCATTCTATATATTAATGCTGTTGGCCTGAGACTGAATTTCCCAATCACTATTTCTCGCCCAGGCAGATCATCTGTAAGCTGGTGCTTGGATAATCCAATTTTCATGGCAAGCAGGAGCTCTTCTGTAAAAGCAGTTATAGCATTTCATGAACCTATAACAAATGTTTCTATTGGAAAATCTGGAACAATAAGGACAGTCTTTTATTATAAAGCTATAAATCCATTCCATTAATCAAAAGCTGTACACATAAAAAATTTTATGTAAATCATTTTTAACACATGTTCATCCATGTATAAATATTTTAAACATAGCAGAGGAATTCTTAGCAGGCCTTCTTTTATGTAACACAAACGCTCCAGTTAATCAATTTTATACAGATGCATATCAAATTTCCATAAATTGGAACATATTATAGTCACCGAGGTAAAATAATCTACTGGACCAAACGAATGTATTATCAACATACACAAACTTGTCTCTCCTCTCTGTTCCTGTTGCATATCACATGTGCTGCTATTACACAAGTATTTGTTTTGCAGTAGTTTGATTCCTTGACTATCTCAACATCAGAGTAAGGGCACGTGTGAGAATAAACTGTCTTTGTATTAAAATTTTCATACTCTAAGATAGTAATTTGCAAATATTAGGTGTTCAGTAAGTATCTGATAAATGGCTAACTAAATAAGTAAGTGACCCTTGTTATTCTTTGACTTATACAACCAAATTTTTTATATTCAGTCAACATTGCTACATTACATTCTGATACTGCTTCAAATCTTTAAGGGGGAAAGAACATTTGCAAAAGACACCTGGAATTAACATAACATTTTACTATATCCATTATCAAAGAAATACCATATTCAAGAACTGACTATTTAGAGTTATTTGTGATTTGCAATATACACTTTTATGTTGAAGCCTGCAATTTTAGTACTTTTGTCTCAAATTACTATATTGATGAATATATTCAGCTCTCATGTTTGCCACATATTTTAATTTGAAAGCATATGTAATTTTCATTTTTGCACTTCTACAAACTACAGAATTAATATAAAAATAACAGTGTTATTGCAAGAACTGTTTGACTAATACTGCATTATCAAGTACAATCACCTTTGATTATTCTGAAGTGGAATAACTTTGATAAATGTATAATAAGTTGTAGTTACTATTCATTCAGGATTTAACAGAGAAGTATGGGGGTATAGGTTGAATAAAACCTAGTTCGTTAAGAGATAATGAGTATAAACCTCAACTTAAAAGATAATATTAGACACTGTGAGATGAAAATTCATTGGTGGTATGTTAATAAATGCCTGCACTTTTGACAAGGTAAAAATTAGTATCAAGTACAGTAGGTCAAATCAGCTTCTTAGCCTGGAGATGAGGCACTTTAACTGGACCTTTTCTGTGGAAATGTAGAATGAGAAAAATGATCAAATAGATGAAGCATGGAAATGAGTATCACAAAATTCTATATAAAGAAAGGAAACTAACTCATATAAAACAAAAAGTAAATGGTATGAAGATGGAATATATAAGGTAGTTAATAGGGGTATGGTTATCAAGAGTCTTATAAGGCAGCCTAAAGAATTCTAGTTATACTAAACACGGAAGTTCTTGAACTAAGGATGAAGAGTTTATATACATGGATTCTGTTGACAGTATACCAAATTCATTAAAGAAGTGTGAGAAAAGAAGCAATGAGACCAGGCAGGAGATGAAGGCATTGACTCAGGCAAGAAATATTTATCAACTAAACAAAGATGATGAAGGTGAGAACAGAAAAAAGTGACACTGTAAAGAGAAACAATTTTTAAAATAGTCTTAAAACAGACTGACGGCAAAAAACAAGATAAAATTTAAGAGTGGTTTAGACATAACTATTAGATATATTTAATATTCTTAATGGTATTGACAATATCCTTGTGGACAGGATGTGTGCATCTTTTAATGCAGAAACCTTATATTCAAATCCTATTGGCTGAAACATACTGCCTTTTGTAAGTTATTTAACTCCTGTAAGTCTGAATCTATTCTTTTGTAAAATGGAGACAAGAATAGTATTATAACTGTCTGTTGGGATGATGCATAATGTAATTGATGTAACATGTTTAGCATGGTGTCTGGCTCATTATAAGCAATGGTTAAAAGTTAACTACCTAAGGTCAATTAGTCCACAAAAATTTTCACTGCTAAGAAAGAAACTCTCCTGTACACAAAATAGTCAAGAAAATAGCTATAATGGCTAACCAAATATTCCAGTCATGTACAGGCCTCCCTCAGTATAAGTGGGGTATTGAATCCAAGACCCCTAGGTATACCATCTTCCCATACTCAAGCCCCACTGTCAGCACTGTGAAACCCATGCATATGAAAAGTCAACCTTCTGTTTACATAGGTTTCCCATTCCACGAATACTGTGCTTTGGATCTGTGTTTGGTTGAAAAAAAATCCACGTCTAAGTGGAGCCATACAGTTCAAACACATACTGTTCAAGCGTAATCTGTACATAGTAAATTAATTGCCATTTCCAAAAAATAGAATTTAAAATGTATAGCATAATACTATAATTATACTTAATAAATATATTCTATCTTACGTAATTGAAAAGACACTTTATAATTCAACAAACATGTTTAAGTTTTTCAATGTCTGATCTTATCTAAAATTTCATACTCAACATTTTCAACTTTTCTATTCCCTCATAGAAATCAAACCAAAGAAAAACAAGCAAAGGAATAGGTTATGTTTGCTTTGTGGCATAAAGGTAATCCAGAAGAAACAAGACTTTCTACATTTTGCAACTGATTGGAATAAGAGTGCTTTTGTGAAATAAGTGAATTTAATTTTGTGGTAACCTTATTGATGGTTTGAAGTAATTCCAAGATTTACAACAGTTACATACTTATAATTGCCCAAATGTACTTTTATTGGAAAATATAAGCTCTAAAATATATCGAACAAACATTTCTCCCCTTCTCCCTTTATGCCTTAGGAAGATCATATCTTGTAAACTACCCTACTCAGCTGATTGTAAAGATTAGTAGGCAAAATGCCTGTTGTAAGTGAATCCACTTGAAACTTACTCTACTGTGGATTCTGTAAACAAATCTGTATTGTATGCTCTGTTTATTCAATCAACTCTGCTGAGTGCATAAAAACTCTTTGACTTATAAATTTTCCTTTTTACTTCATAATTCCTCATCATGGATTTGAGTGTCTTTGTTCTTTTTCCCAAAATGATGGAGAATAATTTATGATAAAAATATAGAAATTTCTCTGCATTAAATTCTCATAGAAATAATACAGACTTTCATTTATCAATCTGAGATATAATATAGCATTTAGGGACAGAGACCTTAGGACCAGAAATCCTGGATCTAAATCTTGGCCCATCCATTTATTAACTCTGTGACCTTAGACAAGTTAGTTAATTTCTCTGAGTCTCATTTTTCTCATCTGTGGAATGGATGAAAACAATACCTGTCTTGCACAACTATCTTGAGAATTAATAAATAATTCTAAAGTGCTTAGGCCCTGATACATGGTAAGTGCTATGTAATGATTCATTTATATATGATTTTATCTAACCATGTAAAAATGTTTATATTTCTGGAGCCTAGTACATAGGAAATTAATTAACTATTTGGAGAATGGATAACTATGTCAATACTTGAGGCAAATATTCCATAATTTCACTATTCCTTAAAAAAACACTGTTGCATTTCATATGGATAAAATTTACTCTTTTCTAAGTTCTTAACTCTTCTAAGTTTAAAATACACTGTCATTTAGTAAAAAAAAGTTGTTTAGAACACACAATTTTATAACCTTTCATCACGCATCTTTCAGTCACTATTTTTCTAAAGCAAAAGACTAATGGGGTAATGAACATTTTAAGCTATTAGTGACTATAGAGACAATCTTCTTCCACATCACTCTTGTGTTACAAATGAGGAGACAGGACTTTCAAAAGATAAAGCTCATTTCTCAGAATTATACCTTGGATTAGTACTTGAGATGGATTCAGAGTTCAAGACTCCTAACTCCTGACTCCCAAACTGTTTTTTTAATTTTTTCCCTCCACAACACAATCATCTCACATACTTCTGTCCCTTAAATATTACATTAACATTTTCCTGCACTTATCTCCCACCTCTTTTCTTCTTCTTGATGTATTATAATCTGTACTACCTGTACTATATCTGTAGCAGAGGCACTATACAGTTTTGTTAAAAACTGAGCATGATACTTCGTTTTGTGGCAACTTCTCTACCCTTACAAACAGTCTGTATTAACATCAAAAGTTTTATGTGGTCTCCCAATTGCCTTGAGCAGGCAAATCGCTATGTGAGTTCCTATGGCTCAAACCCCTACATACACGTTAAATCTATCCCTTTATCTCCATCCCCACTGCTAATATCCAACTCCACATTACCATGATTTCTTCCTTGAATTATCACAATGACTCTACTTTTTCCTCTACCATCTGACAACATAGTTTTGACACTATGATCAGAGTGATCTTATAAATATGTCAACGAAACTTAGAAGCAGAGACTCTAGAATCTACATTTACTTACCCTGGTTAATAAAGCCTCTAATTGGTGGCATTAAACTTAGAATAAAATTCAAACCCCTCACATTGTCAAAGGGCAGTTCTGTAAGAGCTGACCCCTGCCTACCTCTCCAGCTCCTCTCTTCCATGCTCATTTGGTGTCAGTAACACTGGTGTTCTTGCTTTTTCTGGATTACCCCAAAGATATTTGCGCTTTCAGACTGATCCTCTAGCCAGTAAGTCCCTATTATATCCCATGTTCCTATATTCAGCATAATACTATAAGTTGACTTTGTTTATTTACTTTACTTTTTACTGCTATTCTCAAGAGCAGAAAACATCATTCTTGTTTACGACTTATCCCTAGTACATAAAACAGTATTTGGCAATAGGAATTTGCTCAAAAAGTGTTTGTGGAATGAGTGGATATTACTACTATAGTCAAGATAGGTTCAACTAACTTTCAGCCCAATTACGGGTAAATTGTTATTACTATTCACTAAAAAAGACATATATCTGACTGACTATGGTGGCTCATGCCTGTAATCCCAGCAATTTGGGAGGCCAAGGTGGGTGGATCACCTGAGGTCAGGAGTTCAAGGCAAGCCGGGGCAACATGGTAAAACCCTGTCTTCACTAAAAATACAAAAAAATTAGCTGGGCATGGAGGCTGGTACCTATAATCTCAGGTACTATAAAGGCTTGAACCCAGGAAGTCGACGTTGTAGTGAGCCAAGGTGGTGCCACTGCACTCTAGCCTGAGTGACAGAGTGAGACTCCATGTCTCAAAACAAAAAAAAAAAGACTTTAATATACCTTAATATTCTTTCTCCAAGATACCCGTAGGATGCTCCTACCAAAGCATTGACCTCAAGCTTCTTCAGAGTGTTATCAACTTTAATATCTTACTCCTAGCTCTACTATAAATATTATCTTTGTTCACAGAAAGACAGCCTACCTTTTGAGTATCAAAAAGGAGTTTCTAGTATGAAGAGTATATATGAGTTCTATCTGAGGGGCAATATTCATGTATGTCTCTAGTCTTTCAGTAATTTTCCTTAGTTCATAAAATGCCATTTTCAGCATTAGTCTGTTACCTCCTCAAGGCTTCTTTTGCTCACATAGAACCCTCAGATGTAAAGACAGCATCGTCGGCATGTTTGGTTATGTATTTGCCCATTAGAGTGCCTAGTTAGAGTACTTTGCCAACGAGGAGCAATCAAAAATTATGAGCTGGTGATGAAGATTCTGGTCCTTATGTGCCTGTGTGCTAGCATTAATTCAGGCAGTGAGGAATTTACATCTTCACTGGGCACTGGGAAATGCAAGGCCTATGTGTTGCTTCACATAACAGCACTTTCTTAATTAAAGTTGGAAGCCAGATTTACCTTTACTCAATATGCATTATTGCATTACAGATGAGAACACTAAGGCAGTGCAGTACGATGGAAGATACAAGCAGTGCAATTACAATATCTTAACGTTACATGATAAATGGTTTTAAAGGACTTAATATTTGCTTTCTAAGGGATTTCTAGTCATTAATAATATTTTATAGAGACATCCACTTTAATAAATAATGTTTGTATGTTTAATTTTCTCTACGAGATTAGCTAATGTGAATCAAGTGACCTGCAAAAATTGTATACAGGATAAAAGCATCCCAATTACAAATTCAAATTTTAGTACAAACTGTTAACAGACTTTAGACTTCTGGTAAATTTCAATTTTCCTATATTGACTGTAACTATGTAAAATAATTATATAAAATTTAAGAAACAAACAAAAACCAATGCTAATGGAAAGACTACCCAAGACAATTTTCCAGGAGTGCCATTTTTATAGATGTGTTTAGTGAGTAAATACATTAGTGATTTGAAGTTAAGACAGGTTAGAGAAACTGACAAGAGTTACTGTTTGATAATTTCTTGGCAGAAACAAAGTTTCCTTTACTGAATTCTGTAACATATTTTGATATGCTGGACATAGTAGAAATGCAGTACAATTGTCAAGCTAATAAATTGGCTTTTATGTTGCGTAGTTATTGAAAGAGAGATACAATTCACCAACTGAACATTTAGACATGTTTTCCTCTATTTTCTAATAAGCAGTTTGATTATAATTCATCTGTAATTTCTGAATCAAAGTACCTTAGGCTTTTTGTCAAATGTTTACAACTTAAACCAGCCATTTTACTTAGGTCTAATTAAAAAATAAACTACAAAGAACTATCAGATTTTCACATCTGCCCTTTCTCTGCCTCCAGCAGGCAATCAAAGCTATGTCCACATTGGTCTTGTATTAAATATTTATGAGTATACATATTTTCACTACTGGATTGCAGGCTCCCAGAATGAAGACAGTATGCCATATTCATTTTTGCATCCTTTTATACCTAATACATAGCCGTCCGTCTACATGGCATGCTGAGCACTGGGTAATGGAGACTGTCAATCATGGTGTAACTAAGCAGTACAGGTAAAAATTCTGATTCTGCATGCTTTCATTGCTGGAGGGAACACGGGTACAGAGGCTGCCAGGCTGAAACAACCATAGGACAGAAATATATAATTTACTGAGCACTTAATATGTATCAAGCATGCAGTAAAATATCATGCATGCACTATCTTATACAGTCAATCACAGCAAAGTTATAAGGTAGAAAGGATTTTTCTCATTATGGTATACATGAAAAGCCTGAGGCAATATGGTCTGATGGTTAAGAAGGACCTCATGGATTTTGCGTTTAGACTTGATTTTAATTCCTGGTCTTGCAAATTAAAGTCTCCCTACAGCACTGACCCAGGAAGGAGCCTGGAGGGCAATTCAAATGTAAAATGCAAAGCTCTTTAATATCACTATCAAACTGTTACTATTTCTCTTATACTTGAATGAGTGCCTGAGCTTAAGACCATTCACAATCTGGTCCTGGGAAGCCTTCATAACTTCTTGTCTATAGGATCAATCAATGTGGCCACCCTTAACTATTTGTTCTCAAAACATTTTCTGCACTCTCCAGAGTCTTTGCAAATGCTGTCCTATAACCTACAATATCCCTATTTGAGATTAAGCTCAAATCATAGTTTCTTCGTGAGATTAAGACTTTTCTGTTTAAACAGCAATTCATTGCTGCCATTATTTTGCATGATATACTTGTATTAATGAAACTCTAATAAGTTAACTCATTGTCACCCCCCAGCCTCCCAGTGGGGAGTGAATAACCAATGAATAATAGCTAGTGAATAACCAAAGGTCAAAGACAATATCTGATTCATATTTATATTTCTTACATTTTAAACAATATGTTAATATCTGTAATTAAACATTAGTGCTTTTTTTTTTTTTTCTGGAAGGAGATAATTAGAATCCCAGGTTCTTAGAGCAGAATGAATTTGAGAGCTTGGTTATAATAATAACCATGTTTTCTTAAAGAACTGATATAATTTCACAGAGGTTAAGACTGCTCAAGTTGGAGAAGCGAGGACTAGAATACAGATTCCATTGTTCTAATTTCAAGGCTCTGTCGTTCAGGAAATGCTGTCTTCAGGAACATGGGTGGTTCTCATGCCCAGAGGCAAATAAGAATTACCTGAAGAACTTTGGCAACTACTGATGCCCTGGTTTTTTGCCAGGTCAATTAAATCAGAATCTCTGAAACGGGTAGGGGGTAGTTTTCCAGTGCTCCCCAAGTTATTTTAATGTACAGTCAGAGATGAGAAGTATTATTATATTATATGCATATGTCCTATAAGCCCATGCTTATCTTTATGAATATAACTAAGAAAAATAATGCCCAGGAAATTGCCTAACCTCATTTCCTTCCCCAAGACTCTATTTTACAAAATAGCAGCCAGGACCTCCAGCTGTGGCTCATCACAAATTTAATAACATTAATCAAACTCAAATGCATGTTAAGTTATTATTTTCAGAAAAGATACTTGCCACTGGCTAAGGGGGAAGAGAAGCTAGGAGAATTCTCCATCTCTGACTTTCTCATCTCATATATGCCTGTGCCAACACAAGTACATTCAAGATACTTGGTGTTCTATTTGGCCAGTTCACCCTGGTCAACTGCAATTAACCAAATTAATTTCCAGAATAAGAGCCCTATACTTACTTGGGAAACTGGAGAGAAAGAAAGCCATGAGAGCATGTTGAGTATATGCCAGGCCCTTCTGAATCAGTCTTCATCATGGAAGGCAATTATATACATACAAACATCAAACTTTAAGCCAGTGAAAACAGTTTTGTTCTCTCAATTTTGATTTAACTCTTACATAAAGCATGTTCAGACAGTAGCATTTTCAATGTTGAAGTTTTGCTTTAATGATTTTTCATTATAAATGGCTTTGCTTTTTCCAGAACACAGTTACTCAAAAGAAAGAAATGATAATGTTTATTATGTTACCTTTAGCTTTTATCACTATGTACACTTAGGTTTTAGTTCCCAAAGAAAAATGAAAATCTCAAGAATTAAAGGAGCCAAAGCAAGGAGCTCACTAACTGCACCTATCCCCATAGATCCTTTTACAATGCTGCTGAGCAATCCAGAGTACTGTGTATGCCACAGTCTGCGTGGACTCAACAAAAGTGGAGTCTGTAGTACCTGGAAGGGACTTCTATAGTACTTGGGCTAAACTTCAGAAGCAGGAAGTCAGAAATGGAAGACTTTCAGAATATGGAGCTAAACTGAATCTAAAATCAAAGGTATGTTAGGTATAAATAACAGCACCAGGAGGATTCAGTCACACACATTTTTCTGTTTTTTTCACATGGGTCATAACCACTCCAGTGATGTTTTCAAACACTACAATACCTTAAAAGTGCCTTTTGGTGAGCAGGCAGAGCAAGATATCCAGACAGAACCCTATAGTGATTGTCCCCACTGCAGGAACAGGAAATTGAACAACTACCCACACAAGCAAACATCTCTGGAGGAACAAAAATCAGGTGAGTGACCACAGTACCTGGTTTTAACATCATAAGGAAAGAGGTATGAACAGTGTAGAAAAGATAGTCTTGAGTTCCTGACAGCCACCCCCATCTCCTGGCAGGGGGCTCATGGTGCTGAGAGAGAATCTGTGTGTTTGGGGAAGGGAGAGCACAGTGGTTGTGGGACTTTGCAGTGGAACTCAGTGCTGCCTGTCCCAGTGGGAAGCGATGCAGGAGGTAATTCAGCTGGTGCCCACAGAGGAAGCATTTAGACCTACTCTAGCCAGAAGGGAATTGTCCATTCTGGGAGTCAGAGCCTGAGTTCCTGGTAGCCCCACCACCTTGGGCTAGAATGCTATAGGGTTCTACATAAACTTGAAAGGCAGTCTACACCACAAGGACTGCAATTTCTGGGCAAGTCTTGGTGCTGTGCTGGGCTAGGAGTCAGTGGACTTGGGGTGCATGTGACCTAGTGAGACACAAGTCAGAGCAGCCAAGAAAGTACTTTGTCACCCATCCCCCAACCCCAGGCAGCACAGCGCAGAGTTCTGAGAGATTCCTTCGTTCTGCTTGAGAAAAAGAAAGGGGAAAGTGAGAACTTTGTTTTGAACTTGGATACTACCACAGTAAAACAGGCCACTAGGCGGAGTCCTGAGGCACCCATTCCAGGGCCTAGCTCCCAGATGATATTTCTAGACACACCCTTGGATGGAAGAGAACCCACAATCTTGAAGTGAAGGACCCAGTTTTGGCAGGATCGACCATATGATGAATAAAGAGCCCTTGGACCTTGAGTAAACATCAATGGTAGCCAGGTAGTACTTGCTGCAGGCATTGGGTGAGACCCAGGACCACGCTGACTTCAGATGTGGCCCACTACATTCCATGCTGTGGTGGCCATGAGGAGAGATTCTTTCAGTTTGAGGAAAGGAGAGGGAAGAGTAAAGGGAGACTTTATCTTACAGCTTGGGTAGCAGCTCAGTCACAGTGGTGGAGAGCACTAAGCGGCCTCCTGGGGTCCCTGATTCCAAATGTTGCCTCCTGGGCAGAATTCCTGGATCTGCTGGGCTCAGGGGGAGCTTGCAGCCCTGAAGGGAAGAATAAAGGCCTGGCTGGATTTGTCACCTGCTAAGTGAAGCACCCTTGGACTTTGAGTGAATATTGGTGGTAGCCAGGCAATAATCACTGCAGGCCTTGGTGAGACCCAGTGCTATGCTGGATTCAGGTCTGACTGGACACAGTTTCAGTGGTGGAGGCTACAGGGGTGCTTGTGTCACCCCTTCCCCAGCTCCAGGAGACTCATCATGAAGAGAGAGATTCCATTTGTTTGGGGTAAGGAAGGGAAGCAAGAATCTCTGTCTGGTAATACAGAGAATTCACCAGGATCTTACCCAAGACCACCAAGACAGGACTTCTATGATTCTCAAAGAGTCACAGTATTATTGGGCTTGGTGTGCCTCATAATGTAGATATGGCTGCAGTGACCAAAGAGAGATCACAATACTGAATTCCCGTTGAATACTTAGATAGCCTTCACAAGAATGCTGGGTACAAACAAACCCAGACTGAAATGACTGTAATAAATATCCAACTCTTCAAAGCCTGGACATTGACAAGCATCAAGACCATCTGGGAAAACATGACCTCACAAAATGAACTAAATAAGCCACCAGTGATCAAGCCCAGAGTGACAGAGAAATGTGAACTTTCAGACAGACAATTCAAAATGGCTGTTTTGAGGAAGACTGACAAAACTTAGGATAACACAGAGAAAGAATTCAGAATCCTGTTAGATAAATTTATTGAAGAGATTGAAATAATTTTTAAAAATCAAGCAGAAAGTCTTGAGGTAAAAGATTCAGTTGAAATACTGAAGAATGAATGAGTCTCTCAACACCAGAACTGATCAAACAGAAGGAAGAATTAGTGAGCTTGATGGCAGACTATTTAAAAATACACAGTAAATGGAGACAAAAGAAAAAAAAAAAACAAGGAAGGATGCCTACGAGACCTAGAAAATAGCCTTGAAAGGGCAAATCTAAGAATTACTGGCCTTTAAGAGGGGATAGAGAGAGAGATCTGGGTAGAAAGTTTATTTAAAGGGATACTAACAGAGAACTTTCCAAATCTAGAGAAAGATATCAACACACAAGAAGGGTATAGAGGGGGCGGAGCAAGATGGCCAAATAGGAACAGCTCCAGTCTCCATCTCCCAGCGCGAGCGACACAGAACACCGGTGATTTCTGCATTTTCAACTGAGGTACTGGGGTCATCTCACTCGGGAGTGCCGGACAATCCGTGCGGGTCAGCTGCTGCAGCCTGACCAGCGAGAGCTGAAGCAGGGTGAGGCATCGCCTCACCTGGGAAGCGCGAGAGGGAAGGGAGTCCCTTTTCCTAGCCAGGGGAACTGAGACACACAACACCTGGAAAATCCGGTAACTCCCACCCCAATACTGCGCTATAACACTGACACACCGGAGATTATATCCCACACCTGGCCGGGAGGGTCCCACACCCACAGAGCCTCCCTCCTTGCTAACACAGCAGTCTGCGGCAATCTAACCGCAAGGCAGCAGCGAGGCTGGGGGAAGGGCGCCCGCCATCGCTGAGGCTTAAGTAGGTAAATAAAGCCGCTGGGAAGCTCGAACTGGGTGGAGCTCACAGCAGCTCAAGGAAACCTGCCTGTCTCTGTAGACTGCGCCTCTGGGGACAGGGCTCAGCTAAAGGAGCAGAAGCCTGTGCAGACGGGAACGACTCTGTCTGACAGCTTTGAAGAGAGCACTGGATCTCCCAACATGGAGGTTGAGATCTCAGAAGGGGCAGACTGCCTGCTCAAGTGGGTCCCTGACCCCTGAGTAGCCTAACTGGGAGACATCCCCCATTAGGGGCAGTCTGACATTCCACACCTCACAAGGTGGAGTACACCCCTGAGAGGAAGCTTCCAAAGCAAGAATCAGACGGGTGCACTCGCTGTTCAGCAATATTCTATCTTCTGCAACCTCTGCTGCTGATACCCAGGCAAACAGGGTCTGGAGTGGACCTCAAGCAATCT
>NC_045435.1:10312108-10375425 GCF_002776525.5 Piliocolobus tephrosceles
TGGGGCCTATCATGGGGAGGGGGGAGGGGGGAGGGATTGCATTGGGGAGTTATACCTGATATAAATGATGAATTGATGGGTGCTGACGAGTTGATGGGTGCAGCACACCAACATGGCACATGTATACATATGTAACAAACCTGCACGTTATGCATATGTACCCTAGAACTTAAAGTACAATTAAAAAAAAAAAAAAAAAAAGAAGGGTATAGAACACCAAGCATATATAACTCATATAAGACTAACTTGGGACATTTAATAATCAAACTCATAAAAGTAAAGGATAAAGAAAAGATCTTAAAAGCATCGAGAAAAAAGACACAAATAAAATAAAGAAAACACCAGTACATTTGGCAGCAGACTTCGCAGTGGAAACTTTACAGGCCAAGAGAGACTGCCATGACATATTTTAAGTGCTAAAGAGAAAACTTACACTCTAAAATAGTATATCTACTGAAAATATCATTTAAACGTGGAGGAGAAATAAAGACTTTCCCAGACAAACAAAAGCTGAGGTATTTAATCAACACCAGACCTGTCCTACTAAGAAATGCTAAAGGGAGTTCTTCAATCTGAAAGGAAAGAATGTTAACAAGCAACAATCATCTGAAGGTACAAAAATCACTGGTAATAGTAAGTACATAGACAAACACTGAATATTATAACACTGTAACTGTGATGTGTAAACTACCCATATCTTGACTAGAAAGACTAAAAGACAAACTTATCAAAAATAACAACTACAACTTTCAAGACATTAACAATAAAATAAGATATATAGAGAAACAACAAAAAAATTAAGGGGCTGGGGATGAAGTTAAAATACGGAGTATTAATCTCTTTGCTTGTTCGCTTGTTTTTGCAAACAATGTTAAGTTGTCATCAGTTTAAAATAATGGGTTATGCTATTTGCAAGCCTCGTGGCTATCTCAAATCAAAAACCTTACAACAGTTACACAAGAAACAAAAATCAAGAATATATTCAACCAGAGAAAATCATATCTATACAAAGGAAGACAGAAGGAAAGAAAGAAAGGGAGGTGGCCGGGCGCGGTGGCTCAAGCCTGTAATCCCAGCACTTTGGGAGGCCGAGACGGGCGGATCACGAGGTCAGGAGATCGAGACCATCCTGTCTAACATGGTGAAACCCCGTCTCTACTAAAAAATACAAAAAACTAGCTGGGTGAGGTGGCGGGCGCCTGTAGTCCCAGCTACTCGGGAGGCTGAGACAGGAGAATGGCATGAACCCGGGAGGCAGAGCTTGCAGTGAGCTGAGATCCGGCCACTGCACTCCAGCCTGGGAGACTGAGCGAGACTCCATCTTAAAAAAAAAAAAAAAAAAAAAGGAAGAAAGAAAGAAAGGGAGAAAGAGAAGACCAAAAAAACAAGCTGTAAACAAATAACAAAATGGCAGAAGTAAGTCCTTACTTATTAATAATAGCATTGAATGTAAGTTGACTAAACTTTCCAATCAAAAGACATAAGGTGCCTGAATGGATTATAAAACAAAACAAAACAAAAAAATGAGACCCATTTATATGTTGCCTAAAAGAAACACATTTCATGTGTAAAGCCACATATACACTGAAAATAAAGGGATGGTAAAATATATTCTATGCCAATGGAGACCAAAAATGTAGCTATACTTAAGTCAGACAAAATAGATTTCAAAACAAAGGCTATGAAAAGAAACAAAGATAGTCACTGTATAATGATAAAGTGGTCAATTCAGTAAGAGGATATAACAGTTGTAAATATATATGAACCCAACAGTGGAGCACCCAGATAAATAAAACGAATATTACTAGAGCTAAAGAGAGGGAAAAACACCAATACAATAATAGATGGCAACTTCAACACCCCACTTTCAGTATTGGACAGATCTTCCAGACAGAAAATCAACAACAAACAATGGACTCAATCTACACTGTAGAATTAAATGGACCTAATAGATATTTATAGAACATTTCATCTAATGACTGCAAATGCACATTCTTCTCCTCAGCACATAGATCATTCTCAAGGACAGACCATATATTAGGCCATGAAACAAGTATTAGAAATTTCAAAAAAAATTAAATCATATCGAGTACCTTTTTTCTGACCACAATAGAATAAAACTAGGAATCAATAACCAGAGGAACATTAGAAACTATCAAAACATAGGAAAATTTTACAATTTGCTCCTTAATGACCAGTGGATAAAAGAAGAAATTAAGATGGAAATTGTAAAATTTCTTGAAGAAAATGAAAATGAAAACAAAACGTATTTAAATCCATGGAATATAGTGAAATCAGTACCAAGATAGAGATTGATAGCAATAAGCACCTGCATCAAGAAAAGTAGAAAACCTTCAAATAAACAGCCTAATTCTACAAATTAAAGAACTAGAAAAGCAAGAGCAAACCAAACGCAAAATTAGAAGAAAGGAAATAATAAGGATCAGAGAAGTAGTAAATAAAACGGAAACAATAAAACACAAAAGATCAACAAAATGAAAAGTTGTTTTTTTGAATAAATAAGCAAAATCATCAGGTGGGATTTATCCCAGGATGCAAGGATGGTCCAATAGTTTGAAATCAACCAATGTGATGTATCATATCAACAGAATGAAAGACCAAAAAAATGATCATTTCAAATGATGCTGTAAAAGCATTGGATAAAATTCAATATCCCTTTATGGTAAAAACTCTCAAATAACTGGGGATAGAAGAAACATACTTAAATATAATAAATGCTGTATATGACAGACCTATAGCTAGAGTCATACTATGGGTATGGGAAAAATACTGAAGGCCTCTCCTCTAAGATCTGGAACAAGACAAGGATGCCCACTGTCACCATTGTTGTTCAACATAATACTGGAAGTTCTACCTAGAGCAATCAGACAAAAGATATAAAGGACCTCCAAATTGGAAAAAAAAAAAAAAAAAAGTGAAGTTATCCTTGTTTCCTGATATCATAATCTTATATTGGGAAAAACTTAAAGACTCACCAAAACAAAACAAAACAAAACAAAACAAAACAAAAAAAACACTATTAGAACTGATAAACCCAGTAAAGTTGTAGGATACATGATCAACATACAAAAATCAGTGGTATTCTTATATATCACTAGCAAACAATCTGAAAAAGAAATTAATCCAATTTACAATAGCTACAAATAAAATAAAGTACCTAAAAAAACTTAACCAAACAAATAAAAAATATCTACAATGTAAACTGTAAAACGTTGATGCAAAGAAACTCAAGAAGTCACAAAAAATGAAAAGATACTCCATATTCGTAGGTTGGAAGAATAAATAAGGTTAAAATGTTTATACTACCCAAAGGAATCTACAGATTTAATGCAACCTCTATCAAAATACCAACGACATTCTTCAAAGAAATAGAAAAAAAAAAAAAAGCCTAAAATGTATATGAAAGCACAAAAGACCCAGAATAGCGAAAGCTATCCTGAGCAAAAAGAATAAAACTGGAGGAATCACATTACCTGACTCCAAGTTACACTATAGAACTATTGTAACCAAAATGCATAGTGTTGGCAAAAAAACAGAAACGAAGACCAGTGGAACAGAATAGAGAGCTCAGAAATAAATTCATACTGCTACAGTGAACTCATTTTCAACAAAGGTGCCAAGAACCCACACTAGGGAAAGGATAGTCTTTTCAATAACTGCTGCTGGGAAAACTGGATATCCATATACAGAAGAAGGAAACTACACCCCTGTCTCTTGCCATGTACAAAAATCAAATCAAAATTGATTAAAAACTTAAATCTAAGATCTGAAACTATGAAGCTACTAAAAGAAAACACTGGGGAAACTTTCCAGGACATTGGCCTGGGCAAAATTTCTTGAGTAATACCACACATGCACAGGCAACTGAAGGAAAAATGGGCAAATGAAATCATATCAAAGTAAAAACTTCTGCACAGCCAAGGAAACAATCAACAAAGTGAAGAGACAACCCACAGAATAGAAGAAAATACATGCAAACCACCTATTGATAAAGGATTAATAACCATAACGTATAAGGAGCTCAAACAACTCTGTAGGAGAAAATCTGATAATCCAGTTTAAAAATGGGCAAAATATCTAACTAGATGTTTCTCAAAAGAAAATGGTCGTGCATGGTGGCTCACACCTGTAATCCTAGTATTTCTTAGGCTGAGGCAAGTGGATCACTTGAGGCCAGCAGTTCCGAGACCAGCCTGGCTAACACGGCAAAACCCCATCTCTACTAAAAATACAAAAAATTGGCCATGCGTCATGACTCTGCCTGTAGTCCCTGCTACTCGAGAGGCTGAGGCATGAGAATTGCTTGAACCCAGGAGGCGGAGGTTGCAGTGAGCTGAGATCATGCCACTGCTCTCCAACCTGGGCAATATAGCAAGACTCAGTCAAAAACAAAACAAAACAAAACAAACAAAAAACCCATACAGTGGCAAACAGTTATATAAAAAGATGCTCAGCATCATTGATAATCACAGAAATGCAAATCAAAAATACAATAAGATATCATCTCACCCCAGTTAAAATAATTTTTATCCAAAAGACAGGCAATAACAAATACTAGTCAGAGTGGAGGGAAAAAGGAATCTCCATATGCTCTTGGCGGGAATGTAAATTAGTATAGTGACTATGAAGAACTGTTTGGAAGTTCCTCAAAAAACTAAAAATGGAATGGCCATATGAACCAGCATTCCACTTCTAGGTATATACCCCAAAGAAGGGAAATCAGTATATCTAAGACATATCCGCACTCCCACATTTGTCGCAGCACTGCTTGCAATCTCCACAATTTGGAAGCAACCTAAGCGGTCATTAACAGATGAATGGATGAAGAAAATGTGCTACATATACACAGTGGAATACTAGTCAGCCATGAAAGAAAATGAGATTCTGTCACTTGCAACAACATCGATGGAACTGCAGGACATTATGTTAAGTGAGATAAACCAGGCACAGATAGTCAAATCTGGCATACTCTCACATATTTGTAGAAGCTAGAAATTAAAACAATTGAACTCACAGAAATGATCATTACCAGAGCCTGGGAAGGTACTGGGGGAGAGGGAAGAGGTGATGGTTAATGGGTAGAAAAATATCGTTAGCTAGAATGAATACGATCTAGTATTTATAGCACAGCCGGGTCATTATGGTCAGTAATAATTTATTGTATATTTAAAATAACTAAAAGAGTATAATTGGAACGTTTGTAACAAAAGAAATGATACATACATAAGGTGATGGATACTCCATTTATCCTGATGTAATTATTAGGCATTGTATATCTGTATCAAATATCTCATGGACCCCATCAATATATATACCTACTATGTACCCATGAAAATAAAAAAACATGGTGCTGTTTCACTGAAGAGTTTGCTTGTCTCAGTTTGTACTGCAGTCAAATCCTTTACAAATTCGTCTAAGCAGTTAAGTTAGGATACAGAAGACAACAAGTACAATGGCAGTTACCAGAGGCTGGGAAGTGAGGAGACTGGAGATATGTTGGTCAAGGGACATGAAATTTCAGTTAGACAGGAAAAATACACTCAAGAGATATATTGCATATCATAGTAACTATAATAATTATTCTCATCCTTGTTCTTATGCCTTTTGCAATATATTGCATACTTGAAAATTGCTAATAGACTTCTAAGTGTTCACACCACAAAAAATAAGCATGTGAAATAATAGATATATTAATTAGCTTTATTCAGTCATTCCACAATGTATACACATATCAAGCCATTGTGTATCATAAATATATATAATTTATATTTGTCAATTAAAACATAAATAATAACAAAATCATAACAATGAAGGCAATAATGCTATTTTAATTTGGGTTCCTCCAGATACGAAGGCAGCACGTAAAGGGGATGTTTTCGTGCCAGCTATCGAAACGAGTGACTGCAGTTTAATCCAGCTGGGGAAACTAAGGGAGCAAGAGTGGCATGCACTTCAGAATTATTCCACTTAAGGGGTAAAGAAGTTGGGGTGCTTTTACACCAGCTTCTCATTGGTCATTCATTGAGAGCTGTTCCTAAGGGACACTAATTGTCCACAAACTGGAATCCAGCTGCAAGATGAAGTCTTCATGCAAAACAAATATATTGGCAGTTAAACATGCTGACAACTGGAAGTCAGGCCAATGAGAAGTGGTAACAGTGAAAAGATGGGACACGATAGCATCACTACAAGTAAAGGGTGGTTGCTCTGTACTGTTCCTTACAAAGTGTAATATGTTCTCACATCCTAGGGATATTTGGATTACCCAAACTCTCAAGGCCATTTCTACTGACCCTGTCTACTGTCTCGACTATCTGTAAGTGTCCATGGCTTACAGACAGTGCTGAGTCAGCTTATGTGAGATTCTGTTATTTCCATTCAGGGGGACTCAGATCCTAATCCATCTCCAATACACTGTTACCAACTAGAAGGGAGGTCTATATGGGATTTTGTAGCATGGGATTCTGAACTCATAGAATAACACGTAAAAATTCTGGACAATCATAATGCATTTAAATATATCTCTATATATTCATTTTTATTTTTGTTATACAAGTAGAAATGGTTAATTTGGTAGAAGACACAGTTTCTGAACTAAGTCATAGTCACATAACGACCTACAATTTGAAATGAAGAAAAGTAGACCTAGTATGTTTCTAAGCTTGCCTTGAATAAAAACCTAATAATGTATAATCTCCAAAGTGGAGAGAAAATAAATGCTGCAATTAAAGGACCTTGTGGTGAAAAGTGTGAGAAGAGATAGAGGACATTTCTGAGGCTACATAAATCTTTCTAAAGAGATATCAGTAGAACCCTATTCCACTGCATTTTACCCATGTATATCCTAAATAATGGCATGAAAATAGTCCAAACATTTTTAAAATATTATAATTTTGTTTGGAGAAAATGATAAAAAAAAATACAGTAGGCTTGTTTTTAATCTTACTGCTCATTATTCTCTATAAACAAAAATAATTTTATTTCAGACAACCCTCACCTGAACTAACTTTCTAGGAACTGCATGATTCTACATTCTTCAAGAATACTTATGTTTCCAAGGGATATTTCTCAAATAATTTAAAATATGTATTTAAAGAACAGCTTTCATGATATTGATTATCCTTACTCATACTTTTTGGCACATCTCATAAAGTTTCAATGAAGCCCGAAAACGTAGATACTATTATTTATATTTTAAAGACAGAAATTGTCCTTGATGATGTTATATTTACATTTCCAGATTTAATGGACACCTTGTAATGCTTCCAGTATCATCTTCAGCAAAATGGAATGTAATAATGTCTTGGTGGCAGATAACTGTCACCACTGCTGAGCTTTCAATGATCAACTCTTTCAATTTTTATGGTAAAGATAATATAAAAATATAAAATATAATAACAGTGATTTTTAAATTCAGATAATATAACTAAACGAAATGTCACCTGCCACCTTCCCCAATCCCAAACTGCTCATCTTCAGTAGCCACTGTTAATGATTTAGTCTATGTTCTTCTAGATTTTTTCTATGCTTTTATAAACATATGTACATCCACTTGGAAATACATAATTTAAGGTTTAATTCTTTCAGCAATACTATAACTCTGTACATATTTTTCCTGTAAGTTTTTTTAAATAACATAAAATGAGCTGTTTGATTTGCATAATGTAGATTAAATTTATGGTACTAATTTACCATTACTTATGTAACTTATTCTTTATTTTTAAGAAATATTTCAAATGTATGATACATGTGACACACACCAGATGTAATAAATGAAAACATTTCTCCATGATAATGGTTTGCCATATTTATTTCTTTTTAAAGCAAATAAAATCTTAAATATATAGTTGAAATCTTTCTTCATACTCCATTTCCTCTTCCTTTTGCTACTTCTTCTCCCTAGTTTGATTTGTTTTCTTCTTGTCCTTGTTATTATACCTTTTACACTATAGAAACATGTAAATAAATAATATATAGTATGCTTCTGTGATTTAAAATTTAACATCCACTGTAAATATATTTTTAAAATTTGTTTTTTACATTAATTCTTGAGTTATCCATGTTGATACACAGATGTAGTTTACTCATTACAACTGATGTTTAGCATCCTATCATAAGTAAATGCCATAATTTCTAAAATTTTCTGATCCACTTAGCTGCTGAACACTATTTGCAATTAAAAATAATGCTGTGATGAGCTGCCTTGCAGAGGCTATCAGGGATACATGCGGGAAAATTTTCCTGGAAAAATAAGGAACTTCTGAATCATAAACTCTGCAGCTTTACTAAACATTATCATTTTTTTCTAAAGGGATTATGTCAATTTATAGTTTCAACAGCAGAGAATGAGAGTTCTGATTTTCACATGATCAACATACCGGATTTTTTGCCAATCAGATATGTGTCACATGGTGTCTCATTCTAGTTTTAATTTGCATTCCTCTTATATTTAGGGAGAGTGTAAAATATTATATAATTATTCCTATCACTTCCTGCCCATCACTTCCTGCCCAAACTAAGAGGACTGCACCACTCCCCGCTCTGTACTCATTGATTAACATGAGGCTTGATTCTGTGTCTTGCCAATGTAATGAGGACAGAATTTATATATGGTCTTTCCTTCTTTCTTTCCTTCCTTCCTTCCTTCCTTCCTTCCTTCCTTCCTTCCTTCCTTCCTTCCTTCCTTCCTTTTCTTTTTTGTTTTCTTTTCTTTTCTTTTCTATTTTGACGTTTTGCGACGAAGTCTCGCTCTGTTGCACAAGCTAGAGTGCAATGGTGCAATCTTGGCTCACTGCAACCTCTGCCTGCCGGGCTCAAGCAATTCTCCTGCCTCAGCCTCCTGAGTAGCTGGGACTACAGGCATATGCCACCATGCCCAGCTAAGTTTTGTATTTTCAGTAGAGATGAGGTTTCACCATATTGACCAGGTTGGTCTTGAACTCCTGACCTCAAGTGATCCGCTCACCTCAGCCTCCCAACATGCTGGGATTACAGGTGTGAGCCACCGTGCCCAGCCTATATATGGCATTCCTAAGTAGAAGTGTCAAGAGCCATCATATCATTCTAACTTTTCTATTTTTCTTTTGCCTCAGAAAAACACATTTCAGAAAAGGACTGATCCTTAAATCTGTATTGACAGAATTAAAAAGAGCCACAGGACTAAACCTCACAGTTAACATATAATGTGAACCAAAAATAAAATTTGGTTGCTGTAAGCCACCACTGAGATTTTGGGTCACTTCTTATAACAACATAACTTAGTTAATGCAAGATTTATGATAGAAATTGGTTATAGAAGTATGGTGTTGCTATAACAATTTTTTTACGGTGTGACATTGCCTTCTAGGCCAGGAAAGACAATACCTATTGGAGCTGGAAAAATGGCAACCCATATTATACAGTGTTGAAACATTTGGTAAATTGGTAATGTGGCAAATCAGCTTGTAGTTACAGGTGCAAAGACTGGGAAACATAATGTTACTAATGTGTCTTGAATGCTGTTGGCTGTATTTGACAGTATTTGTCAAAATTGTAAGAAGCCACAAGGCCACACAAATATAATGGTTATTTTGCAAAGGAAAACAAAAATGAATAACTCTCAAGATTCATGATTTGTAGAGTTGAAAGAATCAACTGATTTTCATCTCTTTTCACTGATAAATGTTTTGAGTGGCAAAGGTTGACAAACGAACTCAAGGGCTGCGCTACCACAGACTTCATTAAAAACTGAATTGATACGTTTGGCACCCAGTAAATCCTTTTCACTGGACACAATGTTCAGCAAAAAGATATTAAAGGCATGGCTTTCCCAAGAAGCTTGACAAGATCAAGATACTAGCAGTTAAGTTGAGAGAGGGGCATATCTTAACAAGATTAAGAGTTTGGATACTGGTAGACGGAACAGGTTAGTTTTAACAAATGAACAAATTACCATGTTTTTGAGAGTTATGAGCTGTACTTCTGAGAATAGTACCTGCAAAGCTACTAGTCTGCATTAGATTAGTTAGCAACTTAAAAAAATCTTGGGGCCCAAAATTCTATAGCTAGGACGCAGGCTGAGAGGGCTGCTTAGCTCTTGAGGATGGCATATTTTAAATTTGACTTTCATATATGGCTGGGGAGCATCTAGGGAAAGGAAGAATCCCTATCTTAGAAGACAAAACCATGAACTATGAAAACCGTCAACTGGAAAGTTGCTTCCAGGATGCAGAACGTAAGACTGAAGGAAAATCTTTTACTTCTAACATTGTATTAGTTGTCATTGCTTTAAAATAAAACTTGATAACCTCTTGCAAGAATAATTCTTTTATTCTCAAGAAATTGTTTTAAAGCTATTAGAGTAGTTTGAAAAATACCATGGCAAAGGTACAATTCCAAAAATAATGCCATACAAACTTATATCAGGTATATAATTTTATAATTCTATCTATAAAACTATGTATATCAAATCATATTTTAAATGACAATTTTAAAATTTTCAGTAAAACAATGAAGCCATTAGTATTTTGGAAGATCAGCTAATGAAATTTAAAGTGTAACACAGAACTAAGGAAGTGAGCAAATCTTGTTACTGAACTGCTGCGGAAGGCATGTCAGCTTCTGCAGAATCCACTGATTGCCTTAGACATCGATTGGTTAATTTAATGAAAAAGGAAGGTCTGGAGTCTGAACAAATTTACAATGCTGACATGACAAGATCTTACCTGAAGTTATGGCCAGGAAAACACAAATGTCTATGAGTGTGTACACCCACACACCACACACACACAAAATCAAGACTGCCAATAATGAGTAACATCTTTAAGATTATAAAGTGAGGCCATTACTTTTAATTTAATTAAAGAAGACACAAGATATTGACAAAGAAAAATCTACCTAGAATAAACTATTTCTTTTTACATAAATTAGTTTAGAATATGAATAACTTTTATGAGATGTTCCTTTAAGTTTCAAAATGATAGCTGAGAATTAAAGTTATGACACTAAGTCATAAAATAGAGTTGTTCCAGAAAATGTAGATGTACAATAGCATAATTTAATGAAATCTCATTTTTCTCCAATCCATCACATTATCTAATAGTGTGGAATTTAAAATTGTACATCATCATTTTAATTTGTATTTATTTCACATCTAGTGATCATTAACATTTTTTTCAGGGTTATGGAATTGTACTTAATTTTTACTTTAGACCTGAGTCAGGGAGTGTGATGATATTTGGAAAAGTACATTGACTCTACTCGATTGTACCTTCTCATCACAAAATGGGCATAAAATATTCAGTACTTAGGGCACATGAAAATTAAAGATATATATATTTGAAAGCCCTTATGAATTACAATTACACAGTGTTATTAAGCTAAACAATTAAATGAGATGTATACTATTCAAAATAAAAAGCATTTTCAAATAATCTTGAAACAAAGTAAAACCCAAGTGAAGAAAAAAATAAAGTAGATTTAAAATCTCTGTTTTCTTCTTCCATAAAAAACAAAGAAGAAATTGGCCAGGTTTAAACATTTTTATTACAAATTTTTGTCTTTATCTATTCTTGGTTTTAGAGTTCCAGGCAACCACCTACTTTTCAGCAAAACATAGGCTGTGGCCTTATGTTTACCACTCACATAATTCCAGTTTTCTTATTTAAAACATACTGAACTAGTTCTACACTACTTTCTCTTATGAAACTATGTGTGAAGACATTTTTTAAAATATCAATGAAGAAAACATCATCTGTCTTAGAGGTATTCACTTTCTCTGAAGAGACTTCCTGGAGCCACTTTATTCTGCACAAAATCATCAGGACTGATTGAAACTAGACTGATTTCTTGATATTTTCCCACAAGACTAGGATGCAGTTCTGTCACCTTCATTAATTCTCCTTAAAGACAAAATACTGCTTATGTTCCAGTTGAAAAACTATGATATGCTAACAATAAAAAATTTATAGTTTCTGGAGTCAATTGCAAAGAACCAATCTGTAAAGACTGTCATTGTAAAACTAAAAACTCTGTGTGCATTTCTAAAATTTTTCAGTACTGTTCCCCTTTAAATAAGCAAGTGTATTAGTATAATAATATATTACAAAACAAACATATTTATTATAATTAATATAATTATATATAATATTATTATAATAAATTTGTGGATAAAAGTCAACATTCTGATGGAATGTCAGCAGGAAACAATTATTTTTTTCTCAGAAATTTTAAAAATTATTGTTTTATAAGTACAAATTAGAAATAAAAGTTAATGTTATTTTAGTTATAGGAAATAGAAACCAAACTGACAGAATGAGAAAAATAAATGTAGTGCATACTTTTTTGAAAAACCAGTGGGACATAATAAAGAGCTTCTGGAAGGGCAAGCACCAAGTTTGTTCATCTTTTCTCTGGGGTATGGCCACCAGCATGATTCATCTACAACAACCTTTGGCAGTTATACTTCTCCATTCCAAGTTTAAATTAAAGAAGATGGGATCTAATTGGCTCAGCTGTGCCAAGTGTCTGCTCCTGGATGAATCATAATGTTCGGAGGTCAAGGTCAAAAAAGCACAGTGACAGTCCCTGGAGTACCCACTGTGCAGTGCAGCTATGGAAAAGAAGGTGACACACAAGAAAAAAGCTTCAGCTTGCCTTAAATAGAATTGATATCCATGCTATAAACCTAGTTTTCCCATTTGCTTTTTTAAAAAAGGTCATCAACCAGTGTGTGTCTACTGCTGAACTCAATGTGAAAATCAACTGGCCAAATCTTCTAATAATTATAAATAAGCTATTTCAGATAACTTCATATTTATTAAATTTAAGTTTTCCTGGGTTTATATATATATACACACACATATATATATACACACACACATACATATACACATATATATATATTTATACACTTCTGCTATTTGATATCCTTTAGAACTAAAACGTCAAAGCAAAACAGGAATTATGTGCACCATTCCTGCATGATTTACTTTGCATACTAGGGGATGTCAATAAACAAGGAAAGGGAGGAGAGCAGCGAAAGATGCGAAATAGAAAACTCCAGTAATCATTCCCCGCAATGAGAACACCAAGATAACAACTATCTACAAAGAAAAAACACCTTCATAAGAACCAAAAATCAAGTGACCACTCATAGTACCTGCTTTTAAATTCATATTGCTGAAAGAGGCATTGAAGAGATGCAAAACCCGTTCTGAATGGCCAAAGCCACCCTTCCCTACCCCGTGCAGCAGCAACATGGTTGTGAGAGCATCTCTGGACACTAGGAGAGAAAGGACATAGCAATTCTGAGACAATGAACTCAGTGCTATCTTGTTAGGGCAGAAGGGAAAACCAGACCAAACGCACCTGGTGCCCGCCCGCAAAATGATCATTTAAACCAACCCAGCCAGAGGGAAATCGCAGATCCCAGTGGTCTAAACTTGAGTGCCTGCAAACCTCATCACAGAGGGCTACATCACTCTGTGTCTCCAAGTAAACTTGAAAGGTAGTCTAGGCCACATGGACTACAACTCTTAGGTGAGTCCTAGTGCTGAAATAGGTCCAGAGACAGTTGCCTGGTGGGGTTGGGGGGTAGGGTTCCTAGTATACTGAGATGTTAACTAGGACAGCCAAGGGAGGGCTGGCATCAAGCCTCCCCTAACCCCAGGCTGCACAACTCACAGTTCCAAAAGAGACCCCTTCCTTCTGCTTAAGAAGAGGAGAGAGAAGTACAAAGAGGACTTTATCTGGTATCTAGGATTCCAGCTTAACCACAGCAGGATAGGGCACTGGTCAGAGTTGTGAGTCCCACATTCCAGGCTCTATCTCCCAGATGACATTTCTAGACACACCCTAGGTCAGAGGAAAACCTTGAAGGAAAAGACCCTGTCCTGGCAGCATTCATCACCTGCTAACTGAAGAGCTCTTGGACCCTGAATAACCAGCAGTGAGCCTTTGAAACTTGGTGGTTTCAGGTGAGACTGAGCATATAACAAGTGGTGGTAGCTACAGGGCAAAACTCCATCTGCCTGGGAAAGCAGAAAGAAAACTAAAGGGGTCTTTGCCTTGTACCTTAGGTACCAGCATGACCATGGCAGGGTATAGCACCAAGTGATTTCTTGGCACCCCATATTCCAGGACTTGACTATTGGATGGTATTTCTGGACATGCCCTGGGCCAGAGGAGTACCCAATGCCCTGAAGGCTGGGTACCAGGCCAGGCAGTGTTCATGACAAGCAAGAGACATTGGGCCTTAAGGGACCATTGGTGGTAGTCTGGTGGTAGTCCTTGTGGCCTGAACTGGTGGTGGCTAGAAAATGATGCTCTTCTGCCTTTGAAAAGGGGAGGGAAGAGTGGGAAGAATTGCATTTTGTGATTTAAGTGCCAGCTTAGATGCACTTATAGAACACCAAGTAGACTTCTTAGGTTTTTGGCTCTTGTCCCTGATTCCAAGACAGCACAGCTGGACCAACCCAGAATTTGGGGGACCTTGCCAACCTTAAGGGAAGGAAACAGACATGGCTGACTTTGCCACCTGCTGATTATAAAGCTCTGGGGTCTTGAGTAAACATATGCAGTAGCCAAGGAGTGGTTATAGCATGCCTTGTGTGAGACCTAGTGCTGTGCTGGCTTCAAGTCTGACCCACTGCAGTTACAATGGTGGTGGCCACAGGAGCAATCGTAATACCCCACCTCCAGCTTTAAGTGGTTCAGAAGAGAGAGAGAGAGATAGAGAGAGAGAGAGATAGAGAGAGAGACAGACACACACACACACACACTCACAGAGAGAGAGAGAGAGACTCTGTAGATTTGTTAGAAAGTAAAAGAGAATAAGAGTCTCTGCCTGGTAATCCAGAGAATTCTCCTGGACCTTGTCCAAGATCATCAGGGCAGTACCTCTAAAAGTCTGTAAGAACCACAGCATTACTGGGCCTGGGGTCCCCATTAAAGCAGGTACTAGTTAGATCACAACACCCAAGTCTTTTCAAATATCTGGAAAGCCTTCCCCAAAAGACTGACTACAAATAAGCCTAAACAGTGAGGACCACAATAAATACCTAACCATTCAGTGTCCAGACACTGAAGAACAGCTACTAGCATTAGCATCAACCAGGAAATCATGACCTCATCAAATGAACCAAGTAAGGCACCTGAGAGAAATAGAGATATGTGACTTTTCAGACAGAGAATTCAAAATAGCTGTGTTGAGGAAACTCAAAAAAATACAACATAACACAGAGAAGGAATTCAGAATTCTCTCAGATAAATTTAATAAAGAGATTGAAATAATTAAAAAATCAAGCAGAAATTCTGGAGCTGAAAAATGTCATTGGTATACTGAAGAATGTGTCTGAGTCCTTTAATAGCAGAATGGATCAAGCAGATGAAAGAATCAGTGAACTTGGAGACAGGTTATTTGAAAATATACAGAGAAGACAAAAAAGAAAAAAAAGAATAACAAATCATGAAGATCATCTACAGAATCTAGAAAATAGCCTCTAGATTCTACAGAATCCAGAAAAGAGCAATTCAAAGTGTTATTGGCCTTAAAGAGGAGGTAAAAAAAAGAGATAGGGATAGAAAGTTTATTCAAAGGAATAATAACAAAGAACATCCAAACTTTAGAGGAAGATATCAATATCCAAGTACAAGAAAATCATAGAAGACAAAGCAAATTTAACCCAAAGAAGACTACCTCATGGCAATTAATAATCTAACTCTCAAAGGTCAAAGATAAAGAAAGATTCCTAAAAGCAGCAAGGAAAAGAAACAAGTAACACATAATGGAGTTCCAATATGTCTGGCAGCAGACTTCTTTGTGGAAAGCACAGAGGACAGGAGGGAGTGGCATAACATATGTAGAGTGCTGAAGGAAAAAAAATTTAATCATAGAATAGTATATCCAGTGAAAATATCCTTCAAACATAAAGGAGAAATAAAGACTTTGACATACAAAAGCTAAGGGATTTAATCAACAACAGATCTGTCCTACAAGAAATGCTAAAGGGAGCACTGCAATCAGACAGAAAAGGACATCAATAAGCAACAAATAATCACCTGAAGGTACAAAACTCACTGGTAATATTAAGTACACAGAAAAACAAAGAATGTTATTTCACCGCAATGGTGGTATCTAAACTACTCTTATCCTATGTAGAAAGACTAAATGATAAACTAATCAAAAACAGTGACTATTACAGCTTTTCAGCACATAGTGGATACAGTAAGATATAAATAGAAACAATAAAAAATTAAAAAGCAGTGTGATAAAAGTAAAGGCATAGAATTTTTATTAGTTTTCTTTGTGTTTGTTTATGCAAATAGTATTAAACTATTATCAGGTTAAAATAATGGGTTAAGAGATAGTATTTGCAAGTCTAATCATAACTTCAAACACAAAAACATAAAAACAAAAATATTAAAAGCAGAAAACTAAGTCATATCCGCAGAAAAAACATCTTCACTTGAGGAAGACAGAAAGGAAAGAAACAAAGAAGAGAGGATGATAAAACAATCAGAAAACAAATAAAATGGCAGGAGTAAGTCCTTACTTATCAATAATAACATTGAATGTAAATGGACTAAACTCTCCAAACGAAAGATGCAGACTGACTAAATGGATGAAAAAACAAGATCCATTGATCTGTTGTCTGCAAGAAACACACTTCACTTATAAAGACACATATAGACTGATAACAAAGAGATGGTAAGAGATATTCCATGCCAATGGAAACCAAAAAAGAGCAACAGTAGCTATACTTGTCTCAGAAAAAATAGATTTCAAGACAAAACTATATGAAGAGACAGTCCGTATATGATGATAAAGGGGTCAATTAAGCAAAAAGATATCATAATTGTAAATATATATGAACCAAACACTGGAGTACCCAGATGTACAAAGGGGTTGAATCAGCAAAAAGATATCATAATTGTAAATATATATGAATCAAACACTGGAGCACACATATACATAAAGGAAATATTATTAGAGATAAAGACAGAGATAGGCCCCAATATAATAATAACTGCAGACTTCAACACCTCACTTTCAGGACTGGACAGATCTTCTGGACAGAAAATCAACAAAGAAACATCAGACTTAATCTGCTCTATAGATCAAATGCACATAATAGATATTTACAGAACATTTCATCCAAAAGCTTCAGAATACAGATTCTTTTCCTCAGCACATGGATTCTTCTCAGGGATAGACCATATGTTACGTCACAAAACAAGTCTTTAAACCTTCAAAAAACTGAAATCATAATCAAGCATCTTCTCTGACCACAATGTAATAAAACTAAAAATTAATAGCAAGAGGAATTTTGGAAACTATACAAACACATGAAAATTAAACTATATGCTCCTAAATGAACAGTGGATCAATGAAGAAATTAATAAGAAAACTGAAAAATTTATTTTATCAAATGATAATGGAAACAAAAAAAAATACCTATGGGATAAAGCAAAAGCAGTACTCAGAGGAAAATTTATAGCTATAAGTGCCTACATCAAAAAACAGAGAAAACTCCAAATAAACAATCTAATGATGCATCTTAAAGAACTAGAAAAGCAAGAGCAAACCAAACCCAAACTAGTAGAAGAAAAGAAACAATAAAGATCACAGCTGAAATAAATGAAAATGAAATGAAAAAATATACAAAAGATCAATGAAACAGACAGCTCTTTTTTGAAAAGTTGAACAAAATTGACAAACCTTTGGCCACACTAAGAAAAAAAGGGAAGATCCAAATCAATTAAAATCAGAAATGAAAAAGGAGACATTACAACAAAGACTGCAAAAAATCAATCGATAATTAGTGGCTACTATGAGCAACTATATGCCAACAAATTGAAAACACTGGAAGAAATGAACAAGTTCCTGGATACATGCAACCTACCAAGATTGAACCAGGAAGAAATCCAAAACCAATAAAAAGTAACAAAATCAAAGCTATTAAATAAGTCTCACAGTAAAGAAAAGACAGGGACCCAATGAGTCCACTGCTGAACTCTACTAATCTTAAGGAAACTAATACCAATCTTACTCAAACTATTCTGTAAGAGCAAAGAAGGAGAGAATAACTCCAAATACATTCTATGAGCCCAGTATTACCCCAATACCAAAACCAGACTAAGACACATCAAGAAACGAAAACTACAGGCCAATATCTCTGACAAATATTGATGAAGAAATCCTCAACTAAACACTAGCAAACTGAATTCAACAATATATTAGAAAGATCATTCATCATGACCAAGTGGTATTATCCCTGCAATGCAAAAGTGGTTCAATATATGCAAATAAATCAACATGATACATCATATCAGCAGAATTAAAAATAAAAATCATAATTATTTCAATTGATTCTGAAAAAAATTGATAAAATTCAACATGACTTCATGAAAAAAATCCTCAAAAAACTGGGTATTGAAAGAATAATTCATAACAAAAGCTATAGATAACAGACCCAAAGTTAGTATCATATTGAAAGGGCAGAAACTGAAATCCTCTTCTCTAAGATCTGGAGCACGGCAAAGATGCCTCCTGTCACCACTATTATTCAGCATATACTGGAAGGCCTACTTAAAGCAATCAGACAAGAGAAGGTTATAAAGGGCATTTAAGTGAAAATAAAGAAATTAAATTATCCTTGTTTGCTGATGATATGATCTTGTATTTGGAAAAACCAACTATAAAAACTGTTAGAAAAGAAACACAAGAAAACTATTAGAAGTGATAAATGAAGTAAAGTTGCAGGATACAAATTCAACAGACAAAAATCAATAGGATTTCTATATGCCAACAGTGAATAATGTGAAAAAGAAATTTTTGGAAAGTAATTACATTTTCAATAGCCACACATACAATTAAATACATAGGCATTAACCAAAGAAATGAAGGAGATCTATAATGAAAACTACAAAGCACTGATGAAGGAAAATGAAGACTACACCAAAAAAATGGAAAAATATTCCATGTTCATGGGTTAGACGTATAGATATTGTTAAAATGTTCATACTACACAAAGCAATCCACAGATGCAACACAATTCCTATCAAACTACCAATGACCTTCAGAGATAGAAAAAGTAAGCCTAAAATTTCTGTGGAATCTCAAAAGACCCAGAAAATCTAAAACTATCCTAAGCATAAAGAATAAATCTGGAGGAATCACATTACCTGACTTCGAATTATGCTACAGAGCTATAGTAACCAAAACAGCATGGTGCTGGCATGAAAACAGAAACATAGACCAATGGAAAAGAATAGAGAACTCAGAAACAAATCCACACACCTATAGTTAACTCATTTTTGACAAAGATGCTAAGAACATACACTGGGGAAAAGACAGTCCTTCAAAAAATGGTGCTGGGAATACTGAATATCCACATGCAAAATAATGAAACTAGACCCCTATTTCTCGCCATATACCAAAGTTAAAACAAAGCAAATTAAATACTTAAATCTAAGACCTCAAACTATGAAACCACTACAAGAAAACTTTGGGGGAAACTCTCCAGGATATTGGTCTGGACAAAAATATCTTGAGCAATACCCCACAGGTACAGGTAACCAAAGCAAAAATGGACAAATGAAATCACATCAAGTTGAAAAGGTTCTTCACAGCAAAGATACAATCAGCAAAGTGAATAGACAACCCACTGAATGGGAGAAAATATTTTCAAACTACCTATCTGACAAGGAATTGATAACCAAAATATATAAGGAGCTTAATCAACTATATGGGAAAAATATAATAATCTGATCAAAACATAGGCAAAAGATTTGAGTAGACATTCCTTAAAAGAAGACATACAAATGGCAAACAGGTATAGACACTGGTGCTCAATACTACTGATCATTACAGAAATGCAAATCGAAACTACTGTGAGATATCATCTCACTTCAGTTAAAATGGCTTGTATCTAAAAGACAAGCAATAACAAATGTTGGCAAGGATGTGGAGAAAAGGAAACCCTTGTATACTCTGTGGGAATGTAAATTAGTGCAGGCACTATGGAGAACAGTTTAGAGGGTCCTCAAAAATCTAAAAATTGAGCTACCACATGATCCAGCAATCCTAATGCTAAGAATATACCCCAAAGAAAAGAAATCAGTATATTAAAAAGATGTCTGCACTCCTGTGTTTGTTGTAGCACTGCTCACCATTGTTAAGATTTGGAAGCAACCTAAATGTCCATCACCAGATGAATGGATAAATAAAATGTAGTACATATACACAATGAAGTACTATTCAGCCATAAAAAGAATGAGATCTAAGGTTTTGCAACAACATGGATAAAACTGGAGATCATTATGTTAAGTGAAATAAGCCAGGAACATAAAGACAAAAGACAAACATCACATGTTCTCACTTATTTGTGGGATCTAAAAATTTAAAAAAAATGGAATTCATGAATATACAGAGTAGAAAGATGGTTATCAGAGTCTGAGAAGGGTAGTGGGGGGCTGGATGGTAGACGGTGACGGTTAATGCGTTAAAAAATAGAAAAAATGAATAACACATAATGTTTGATGGTACAATAGGGTGACTGTAGTTAATAATAACTTAATTGAATATTTTAAAATAAATAATGTAATTGGATTGTTTGTAACTGAAAGGATAAATGCTTGAGTAAATGGATACCCCATTCTCCATGATGGGCTTCTTTTACATTGCTTCCCTGTGTCAAAACATCTCATGTACTTTATAACTATATACACCTCTTGCATGTTTGCACTTAAATGTGTCATTTGTTACTTTGGCAGGGTAGTTAATAATTATAAATCTATACATTTAAATCAAAGTACTTTTATTTTCACCTATTGTATACATTACAGACTCCACTTACCTAAAAGAGAAGCAGACTGATTATTTCATAAAGGTAAGTACAACAGGAAACTTGTTGAAAATACTTGTAGAATTAAGACTCTAGTTAAGGTTCTGTTTCCTGATACATAGTAAGTAGTATAGTTTTCAAAAAATGTGCGCACTCTGCTGCTATCCTGGCATATTTTAGGACTAGAATCTAAATGACCTGGTTACAAGTCCAGTGGCCTCTTTATTTACTGACCATGATGTACTTAATACATACGCATTTCATAAAATTTTAAATATTTTTTCCACATTTGTCTGACATTGGGAAATGTTTTGTATGAACAAAAATTTCCAGTAGTTCTTCAGCTCGTATTTGTTTAAATGTCTTAAAATAATACTTTAAAACATTTAATGTAAATCATATTTCCAAAATATGCTAGCATGCCACTTGACATTTAAGTTTTAATACATTTCAAAAGCACTTTATGACATTTTACATTTACATTTATTACTGTTAGTAGGTTATCTGACTTGTCCAAGTGTAAGCCGAGATCCAGTCAAAACATCTAAGATATCTCAAAATGTTTAATATATTTACACAGTATATGGCATGAAAGGTAATAAAAAAAATGACAAAACATGGCAAGTCAACTAAAACAAAAATCACATCCCACGGAAATCTATAAGCTCCTGAAATAAATTTGTTGTTGCTGACCATCAATCACTTTTCAGATCATCAGTAACCCATGGCCAAAGCAATGAATAGCATTCTGTTTGCTCAATAAAAATGTAAATATTCTTGATTTCCTAAAACTCCAACAGTTTGGTTGTGCTTTGTAACTGGTCATTTGAGCAATAGAAAAGTAGATTGATGATGCTATTTTTCAAAGCAAGCCAGTTGAGATACTGATAGAATACAACAGTAAGTACATCTCTAAGTTTTAGAGCAATTCTTTCACTTTAGGATGTGACAATTTTGGAATGTTATGATCAAAGCAGATGTACACAAACCTACAGATAAATATTCATAGGCCAGAAGCGACACTTAAAAAGGAATCTAATTCAGTCCCCCCAAAAAAACTATTTGGCATTGTGTCTAAATGTATGACTAGTTTTCATTTGCTTAAAATTGTGTTTCAGCATTTCATATTTCCTCTATATACAAGTACCAATAATAGATTTTAGAATGAGTAAGAATCACAGTGCAATTAGATAGTTTTGCTTGAACTATCTATTCCTGAAATAGTTGCAAGGGATGAGAGTTTTAGCATTCTGGATAGAAAAGTAAATAGCTTCCCAGCTGGTCTTCTTGCTCATTTATGGATTAATTCAACAAATATTTGTTAAGAGACTTCTTTGTATGTCAGAAACTGTGCAAAACTCAACATAAGATATAAAATAGTTGTATATCCACAGGAAATAGAAAATAGGGAAGACATAGTTATTATTCCTACATATTTCACATCTCTGGATCCTAATCCCATTTAGGTCACTGTACACTCTTTTAAACCAATGTCTCACTGTAAAATTTCAAAACATCAGTCTATACATGCCATGTTCAAGACAGCACCCACCACCATTTTAGCCCATTACAACTTGGCTTCCCCTCATCATTACATTAAAACCATATTCTCAGAGGTGACCAGTAAACCAGATACCAATTGCTTTTCTCAATACTCTACCTCAGTACTGAATTGAGCAAAGTTGAACACACTTCCTTCTTGATATTGCTGCTTTGACTTGTATGATAGTATAGCTTTTTATTGTTCTTCAATAATTACTCCATAATTTTTAACCTATAGTTTACCAAGGTTTCTTATTAACCCTATACTCATTCTACTCCAGATTGGCTCTTAGTGATTCCTGTTTTCAGCCTTTCACAAATGACATAGGCTTTTTTTTTTAAATTATCTTCTGGGCATCTTAATTGACAGGTATTTAAGCTTATTATGTCTCAAACTGAACTAATCACTTTCCTCCTCCCCACTAACTGCATCCTAAATCTGTTCATCCTCTAGTCTGTGGTAATTCTGGTAATTGTGCTATCATTCTCCCAATAACTTACAGGTGAATCCTCGGGCTAGCTGTGGTTCCAAACTCACCCAGAAATCATATCACGTCTAAGATGGTTTTATCTTTGAACATATTGGTTCTATCTTTGTAATACCTGTTGCATTTTTGTCTTCCTCTCCATTCTTAATTCTATGTTCATTATTTCTTGCTTCCAATAAGTATAGGTGATTGAATTCCTGTTCATCTTCCTCCCCACTAGATTCTACCTATTGATATCACTGCTCTCCTACACATGAATTTTCCTATTTTCTTATTTCATGATTCAAAAAAATTTAAATTTATCTTCTTCTATCACTTTTCATTCATTAGATATTAGTTAATTTCTTTCTATGCATTTGGAATAAATGCTTATACTTAATGTCATTCTTTCATTCATTCACTTAAACATTTGAAAAACACTGATTTAACATGTTTTGTCTCAACTCCATGTGAAATCAATGTGTCAATCTCATAAATCTGCAGCTGGTACTAACCATCTTTGTTCTAATTGTCTCATTTTCTCTAAGACAATTTTTTTCTGGTTAGTTCCTACACTTAATAGTGAGTTTCTCACTCCTTTTCAGTCCCTTATTTACAGTGGTTCAAGTTACGTTTTTTGAATTTATGGTGATACATGTTTGGATTTCATAGTGATACACATTCAGTATGCAAAAATACACTTTTGGCTTACAATATCCTCAACGTACGATAGGTTTACAGGATGCAACCCCATCTTAACTTGAGGAACACCTGTATTCTCAAAAAAGAAAAAGTATAGTCTCTAAGGTCTCTCAATCATCAGTATGAAGAGTGCATATGTATAACTTCTTGGAATTTATTTCTCTATCTCCTCTCAGACCTGGTCCTATATTTCTTTTTTTCTTTTCTTTTTCTTTTATTGAGACATTGGCTTGCTCTGTCACCCAGGTGGGTGGGCAGTGGTAAGATCTCAGCTCACTGAAAATTCAGCCTCCTGGGCTCAAGCAATTCTCTTGCCTCAGCCTCCTGAGTAGCTGGGACTAGAAGCATGCACCAGGACACCTGGGTAATTTTTGTATTTTTGGTAGAGACAGGGTTTTGCCACAGTAGCCATACTGGTCTTGAGTTCCTGACCTCAGGTGGTCTGCCCACCTCGGCCTCCCAAAGTGCTGGGATTACAGATGTGAGCCACCATGCCTGGCCCCATATTTCTTAATCTCTTTTCAGCATAAGCCTTAAACTTGTCAACTTTATCCAGTCTTTCACACTCATCATGGGCTCCTTCCTGCAGATTATGCCCCAGGTATTAAAAGCAGCTTCATGGCAGTTGTTTTTCAGTCATAAAACATGGATTTCTTGATTCTATTTTCTGTACAAATAAAGTTGCACTTACAGTAACAATTTTCACTTGCTCATTGCCTTCAACCATAAAACCTAAAATTTAAGTTCCCTCCTCAATTCCCTTCCACATAGAACTCCTTCACTTATTTTAGAGCAATGATTGCAATGATTGTTTCCTTTCACTTCGGCTTTTTTTTTTTTTTCTTTTTTTTTTTTTTTTTTCACTTTAAGTTCTGGGATACATGTGCTGAATGTGCAGGTTTGTTACATAGGTATACATGTGCCATGGCGGTTTCCTGCATCTATCAACCCGTCATCTAGGTTTTAAGCCCCACATGCATTAGGTATTTGTCCTAATGCTCTCCCTCCCTTTTTCCCCAGCCCCAACAGTCCCAGTATGTGATGCGTTCCCCTTGCTGTGTCCATGAATTCTCATTGTTCAGCTCCCACTTATTACTTTGGGTTTTTTATAGCCTCCTTGTTCACATCCAAATTTTGCATTGCATATGAAATCTAAAAACATATAAAGTTAAAATATTTACGAATTTTACTTTTAGTAGTGGGAAAAGCAATTCATTTATTCAATTGAAAAAACTAAGGTGAGGTAAAATGAGAAAAAGAGGAAAAATAAGACAAGAATTAATAAATAAATGGCTGCATTTTATGAAGCACTACTGTACAAATATGTATCTATGAATTTATATTAGTTTGACAATAATTCCTTTCATCTGTAAATGAAATAGGAAGACATGTCAGAAAATGAGCCTGTAGAAGAGAGGCTTTAATAAGCATCTAAAGAAGTTTACAATGGAACCACATCATACGTACAAGATACTAACAATAGTTTAACCATTATTAGTTAAAATAATAGATAGGGAGAGGAAGATGATAAGGAAGGGAGAAGGGTAAGAAGAGAACAAAGATAAAAGATTATTTAGGCATTGAAGGTAATTCTATTATTCACCGCACCGAATGAACGTGTATTCCAGATTGAACAGGAAATCAAAGGGGAGAACCTGCCATTGTATCTTATGTCTTAGCTAAACTACCATGTCCTTCACACATGTCGCCTCAGCACATGTGATTCTACATTGAATGTGATTTGAGTGCCTAAAAACGTGTGCATTTAATCCAACTAAGCACTAAACTAGTGGTTTAACGGTCATTAAACACAGGCAAACAACTTCATCTCGATCTCAAATGAAGAAACAACAACCTCTTTCAATGCTGAAGGAAAAACTGACTACGTTGAACATTCTGAGAGCATAAGACAGTCTCCAAGATGATACATAAGTGTTGCTAAGTATAATAACCCTTCACCAATGTAAGATGCCACTCTACAAGTACTAGTAAAAAAAAAGACTGTATATTAGTCCATTCTCACACTGCTATAAATAACTCTCTAGTTCCAAACTTTTCCTCATCTTCCTGTCTTCTTCTGATCCCTCCAAATTATTCCAACCTCTGTCCATTACTTATGTCCAAAGTTGCTTCCATATTTTCAGGTATCTTTATAGCAATAACCTACTCCTGGTACCAATTTTCCATATTAGCCCATTCTCCTGCTGCTATACAGAGCTACCTGACACTGGGTATAATGAAAAGGGTCTTAATGAGCTGACCCTTCTTTGGGGCTGTACAGGTTTCTACTTCTGGGGAGGCCTCAGGAAACTTACAATCATAGCGAAAGGCAAAGGGGACGCAAGCACATGGACAGCAGGAGAGAGAGAGAAAAAAAAAAGAAAGGGAAAGAGAAAGAAAGAGAGAGAGAAAAAAGATAAAGAGAAAGAGAGAGAAAAAGATAAAGAAAGAGAGAGAGAAACACACAGAGAAACACAGAGAAAGCGAAACACACAGAGAGAAACAGAGAGCATGGACACATGCAAGTGGAAGGTGGTATACACTTTTAAACAAGCAGATCTCACGAGAACTCTATCATGAGACCACTAGGGGGATGGTCCTCCACCATTAGAAACCACCCCCACAATCTAATCACCTCCCACCAGGCCCCACCTGCAAAATTGGGAATTACAATTCAACATGAGATCTGGGTGGGAACACAGAGCCAAACCATATCAAAATGTTGTAGAATAAATAACAGTAGAGTTAGAATGTTTGCTGAGAATTAAAAAGTATAGGGGGAACCAGCCCCCAGTATTTTAACGTAGGTTCTTTTCTATTTTCCCTAAGTGTCGGCTGTTCTGAGAAATAAAGAGAAAGAGTAAAAAAAGAGGAATTTCACAGCTGGGCCTCCAGGAGTGACATCACATATTGGTAGGACTGTGATGACGACCCTGAGTTGCAAAACCAGCAAGGTTTTATTAGGGATTTTAAAAGGGGAGGGTTATACGAACAGGGAGTAGGTCACAAGGATCACATGCTTCAAAGGGCAATATAGATCACAATTAAGGCAAAATTAGAATTACTGATGAGGGTCTATGTCCTGCTGTGTATGTAATATCTTGATAACCACCTTAACAGGAAACAGGGTTCCAGAGCAGAGAACCAGTCCAGCTAGAATTTCCCAATCCCAGTAAGCCTGAGGGTACTGCAGGAGACCAGGGAGCATTTCAGTCCTTATCTTAACTGCATAAGACAGACACTACCAGAGCGGCCATCTACAAACCTACGCCCAGGAACACATTCCTTCCCCAGGGTTATTCCTTGCTGGGAAAATAATTCAGCGACATTTCTCCTACTCACACGTCTGTTTATAGGCTTTCTGCAGGAAGAAATGTATGGCTCTATTCTGTCCGACCTTGCAGGCAGTCAGACCTTATGATTATCTTTCCTTGTTCCCTGAAAATCACTGTTATTCTGTTCTTTTCAGGGTGCACTGATTTCACATTGTTCAAACCCACATATTTTACAATCAATTTGTACAATAGTGGTCCTGGGGTGACGTACATTTTCAGATTACGAAGATAACAGGATTAAGAGATTAAAGACACACATAAGAAATTATAAGAGTATTAATAGAGAAGTGGTAAATGCCCATGAAATCTTCATAATTTATGTTCAGAGATTGCAGTAAAGACAGGTGTAAGAAATTATAAAAGTATTAATTTTAGGAATTTATAAATGTCCATGAAATCTTCACAATTTATGTTCTTCTGCCTCGGCTCCAGCCCGTCCCTCTGTTCAGGGTCCCTGACTTCCCGCAACAAAAAAAGCAGGTGTCAGAATTTACAAATAACATTTTCAGTCACACTAAAACAAAATAATTATTTTATAATAACCTTATAACAATTGATATTTTCCATTATGTCAGCAAAACTATAAACAAAATTAATTATTTTAAAATGTATCCCATCATGTGAAAAGGATGAAATTAATAATCTTTACTTTCTTAAGAAAAATGTCTTAAGTGGATTCTCTTTACTAAATACATCCAAAATGAAATTATAGTGAAATCTTTATTACTTTAAATCTTTGTTATGGAATCAAAGAGAAAAAGTAAAGTCTAAAATCTTAATTTGTGTAGTATTGAAATAAGTAATTAAAACTTCAGAGCATTAAAATGGATGCTATGGTACCAATAATAAAAATGGTGAGCTATCTATTTATTTTAAGAAGATTCTGGCTTCCAAATATTAGTTTGGACAACCTATTATACATTAGAATTAATCAACACTAAAGAATATTGTTTATTTTAAATAGATTATATAAAAATATGACTTGGATAAATTAGGCTGTTCCTCATGCAAAGTGTCTCAATGAACACTATTGTTTAGAGCTTGATAATATTAAAAAGAATCTAAATAATCTTTTATGACACCTTCTATCTTAAAGCACAGAGAGTTAACAGCTAGTTAGCTTTGTTATTGATACTCAGGGTTTTGAACTTCAAAATTAATGAAATGTCTAAGTCAATTCTCTAAGTAACTTAGATTGAGATTATTTTAAAATAAAAGTAAACATCAATATCCACACCTAAACATAGAGTTAAAAAGAACTAACATAAATATTTATGGAGGCTGAAAACATAGAAATTCAGGGTCTAAGTTGAAACACAAATCATTGAGACTTAATTATGACGAAGCTGGGACAATGTAGAATTTCTGAGGTAGAGGGAAAGCTGGGTACCATCAGAGGCATCTGTTTCCCTTTGTGTGTTACTTTTAGGTTGGTGGTATGTGAAAAGATAAATGATCCTCAGAAGTATTAAAGAAGGGAATACATGCTTTTGATTTCTTATCAAATCTATATTTTCCATCTGTCTGAATTTTTCTATCTTTCCTTTTAATTCAAACAGATAATATATTGTATTGCTTTAATATAAACAAACAGAAAAGATACTTCCTGGCACAACAGCATTTTGGATACATGAATGATGTCATTTGTGTCTTATTGTATATGAATGGTGCCTCTGGTAGATCACATTATTGTCTGCCAATATTCCATGGTGTATCCTGTAGGCAGATTATATGTCCATGCTTTGGTGAATGTTGGTCATTTGAATTTCTTTGTCCAATAAAATACAAGCTGAAGTTCCTGTATTATTTCTGGTTAAAAGCTTTAGGAGTCGGGTTATGTTTCACTGTTTCCTTTTTCTTGTTTCCCTCACCAGAAATGGATAACATGAGCCTAGAACGTGGCAGGAAGGTGACATGTAGCAGAGCAGTAGCTGGTCAGCAGTACTCATACAGCATAAGAAAGAAACAAAATATTGTTACAATAATCTGCCCTGATTTAGGGTGCATTTGTCACTGTAGAATTATGTGGCCCATCCTGAGGAATGTGGGGCCTTTGAAGTTACGCAGTCCACAAACTAAACAACTGTATATGGTAGCCCAGGCACTGTATTTAACGTTCTTCCAAAGACTCTTCAAAAACACTAAAATATCTGCCAAACATGAATAAATATGGATTTTTGTCAACCACAAGAGAAAACTGTTTTAATTTCTATTTTAATTTGACTTTCCAATCTAACTTAATAAATCATCTACTCATGATACATAAGATCACAGGCAGGGTCTCCCCACCCCCCAATATCATAGAAACCATTATACACAAATTTGTCATTTTTTTTTAAACAAGTACATACTTTCAGCTTTTCTTTCCTGACTGCAAAGGATGAAAGCACAGATGTTTTGTTAATTATTGTCAGGTCTTTTTAAAAACTATAAAATTATTTTAATATCACACTAACTGTTAAAAGTGTGTAAATATTCGGAACTAAGAACCATGTCTAGTGTCTTTCATAGCAGCACTTACATATTTGCACATAATAACAACAGATTACCGGATGGTTGTTCCATTAAATTTAAAACTTCCTTTGGGAGAGTAATTGCTTCTACAATAAAACAATCACCCAAATTCAATATTAAGAAAAACATAGTGGTCCCTTAGATATTCTAAGCCTATTCCAAATGAGATATGAAAATATGAAATAATTTATCATATCTTCATAGATACACAGAAATCTAGTCACGTACTTGTTTGTAAAATTGAAACCAAAAGTGTCGGTATTTGTCAGACTGTACTGCAAACTTGATCTGTAGGGACAAGACACAATGCAATTTTTTATTGAATACTTAACACTAGAGTTTCAAAGAAATCATTAATTACCAAAAGATAATACCATTTCAACTTCCAATAAAAATAATTTATTTACTTCTACTTCCAATATGGAGAAGCTCCTTACCTCTTCTACTTTCTAGAGAATTTGTCCTACACAGTGGTGCTCACTCATGCTAGCAAAATCTTTATTTCCTTCTGCAGAAAACTTAACCAGTAGAGTCAGAGTGATAATGAGCCCAAGCAATAATAATCACTTCTAGTCTGTCCTATGTTAATGCAGAGTTCTCTCTGCTCATCACACCCTGACTCTTTTCTGCTCTTTACCAGGCTCAGACATTTTTCACTCTTAGAACCAGACACTGTGGATAGATTTGCTCTGATTTTCACTGCCCCATGATCTTAATGTCACCTGCAACTCACCAAATAGTGATATCAATTAAGTCAAATTTTAAAAATGCTTAGTATATACTTTGCAAGTGTGAGTCATTATTTATACTTTGCAGAAGGTATACTGCCTATAATAATTTATGAAAAATATATATAATCTGATGTTGAAAATATTATATATGTTACAAGTCCCTGAAGTGGAATTTAGGCAAACTCTTGTGCAATTTCAGAGAATAGAAAGGTTGCATTTTGTTCGAGAGTCAGAAGACATTTGATGTAATCTTGGAGTATAGGTGGTATCTCCAAGGAAGCGATTACAGGAAAGGAGTAAAGAAGTCCATTCAGGATGACAGCACAAGCAAAGGAATGCAAATGCAAATGCAAAAAAAGAAAGAAAGAAAAAAAACAAACCTGGTCACTAACAGTAAAGTGACCAGTTTTTCTCTACCTCTATATGTAGGAGACTAGTAACAAAAATGTTTGAAATGGTAGCACAAGGCCCTGATGTGGAGGGTCTTACATATTAAACTGTGAGTTTCATATTCAACTTAGTTGGCAGTGGTGAGAAATAAAGATTATTGATAAGAATTCTGTTCTTACAGTATTAAATTGGCCTCAGAATGGATCAGTGGCAGAAATGATTAAAGAGAAAGAGTCCATTAAATAAAAGTTCCAGAAAGAGTTAATAAGACCCTCAAATAGGATGCTGGTGATAGGAATAAAGATAAGTAAGTGACATCATGAAAACGGAGCCAATAAAAGCAAACAATTAATTGGTTGTGAAGAGAGAGAAAGTAAAGTAAGAGTTAATCATGAAAACAAAGATTGTCTCCCAAAATATCATTTGCCCACTGGGAACCATACATGCCATGTGAATATAATATAGCCTCAAATAACACCAAGTACTCAGTATTTCCAATTCACAATTTTAAATAATATTTAAACCAAGCCTCTACTCACTTTTGTAATTTTAAAGGACATAATAACACTAAAACGTACATAGCAGAGGAGAGAAAAATAAGCAACATGAGAGGTTTAAACTTTCAGAAATCTAACAGTCTACATAAAACACGTTAGAAATAAAATGAGATATGTAAGAGATATTATTATTTTAACCATTTACTAATGCCTAAATTTATGACCAAATTAGCCATCTGTGGTAACGTGGAGGCACAGAATCTGATAAGACTAGGTTTAAAGATGCTAATAACACTATTCCAACAGCAAAGAGAGCAGTGATAGATAGTCCCTGGCATGATCTGGCAATACAAATATGCAAAATATCTCTCTGTGATACTCCTATTCCACTACTTATAAGAAGCAAGTATCTGAGTGAAAGTGCATAGGATATTTTTGGACACTTATGTCAAATACATATGAACAATTATATTTGTAATGGGATTGGCTGGTTACCTCCTATTGTCACTGGAAAAAGTAGAGAAAGAAAAGCTCAGGAATTGGAATTCCTGGTTTAAGCACCACAGAAACAGCCTGAAGGCACCTGTGTGTTCGCACAAGAAGACTTTTATTTCCAGCAGCTGCAGAATTGAAACCGTTAAAAATCAAATGCAGAATATCCTCCTTCAGCTGGCTTAATGATAATGCAAGTGTACTCCCAGCTTTTTCAGGGTTTCTGCTGTTACAGTGAGGGCACTGATTGGGAAGACATGGAATTTTGTAAAATTTGGGGTCATGTGGGAATGGCCTGATGCAGCCAGGGTTACTGAGTTCTTAAATTCTGATGAGTCCTCTTTGCCAGTGGCAGAGGCCTCCCTGCCATGAAAGCTGCCTCTCCATCCCCATCTGAGGGAATTAGCCCTACACTGCCTGTGGAGACTGTAATGGTCTCCTATGAGACAACTGCCTTGCAAGTTGATGCTGAGCCGCCTCAGGACACTTCCCCACTATCCCTCTTTACTTCTAGACCTATAACTAGACAAGGTACAAATTGTGACTCCTTAGAAGGTGTCCTATATTCCAAAAGACCTACTTGAGTTTTCTAAATGTATACAGACAGAAATCCTGGCAACATGTGTGGAAATGGATAGTAAGAGTATAGTATAACCCTGAATATAAAGTTAAGTCAGGCTGAATTGTTGATACGAGCTCAAAAGGAGAGATTTTGTACTAAATGTTCTAATTTGGGGAGTTGGAAAAGGGTTCTAACAGTTTGTATGCTTAGTTGGTTGAAATATGTATCAAAAGATGATCTATCATGAGCTAATTGGTGATGCCAGACTTGCCTTGGTTTAATGGAGAGAAGAGGATTTAAAAACTTAGAGAAATTAGAAAATTAGAGTGAATTTGTCATTAAAGTCTTAATGTCATTTAAGTAGAACCCACAACAGGAGAGTCCGGAAAACATACCTTTCATAAATACTTTGAAAAGTAAATATGCGAGGGGAGTCTCAGCATCCTTCAAAAGCTCTTTGATTGCACTCATCCGTAAGCCAGACCTTACAGTGGAAACTGTGGCTACTGAATTAGGAAACCTAAATGCAATGGAAGTAACCAGTCCCGGCATGGCAGGGGCTGATACACAGCACTCAACCACCAAAGGCAAAATGGGAAGGGTTATGACAATGCACAGCAGAGCTGAAGCAGCCATCAAAATAATCTGAGTCGAGAAGGACTATGACATTGGCTAGTTGATAGTGTTTCTAAAAGTAAAATAGATAAAAAAAAAACTAAGTTCCAATTCAAGTGAATAGAAGTCAAGCCTGAATCATAAAAACAGAGAGTCATGCTCTCTCAATCAATTCCCAGACTTGAGGCAGTAAATAGAGCCAGAACTCCTTAAATGAGGGGAGGGTGGGTACCCTTGAGGAAGGAACTCAAAACACTGCCAAAAATTTACACTGTTAATCTTTCTGTCACCCTTCCTGAAAGGAATCTCTATCTTTTTACCAGGGTAAGAGTGCACTGGGAAAAATGAATAATCAGATCTTCCAGGGACTACTGGATACTGGCTTTGAATTGATACAAATTTCAGGAGACCACAAGGCTGTGGTCTACCAGTCAGAGTAGGGGCTTATGGATATCAGCAAATAGAGTTCTCACTCAATTTTGTCCCATAGCTGGTCCACTGGATCCCTGATCCCATCCTTTGATTATTTCCCCAGTTCAGGAATACATAATTGCAACAGATATACTCAGCTGGTGGCAGAATCCCAGTAGTTCCCTTATCTGTTGAGTGAGATCTATTACAGTGGGAAAGGGCAAATGGAAGCTACTAGAATTGTCTCTACCTAGGAAAATTGTAAACCAGAAGCAATACTACATTCTCAGAGGGACTGCAGCAGTCAGTGCCATCACTGAGAACTTGAAAGATGCAGGGATGGTGATTCTAACCATATCTGCAATCAACTTGATTATTTGACTTATGCGGGAGACAGACAGATCCTAGAGAATGACAGTAGATTATTGTATGCTTATTCAGGTAGTGACTCCAATTGCAGCTGCTGCAGATATGGTTTCATTTTATACCTGATATGCAGCTATTGATTTGTCAAATGCCTTTGTCTAAATCCCTATCAATATGGGCCACCAGAAGCAATGTGCTTTCAGCTGGCAAGGCTAGCAATATGCCTTCACTGTCCTACTGCAGAGATATATCATCTCTTCAGCCTTATGTAATAATTTAGTTCACAAGAATTTAATCACCTTTCCTTTCCACAACATATCACATTGGTCCATTACAGTGATGACACTATGCTGATTGGTCCTAGTGAGCGAGAAGTAGCAACTACTTTAGACTTCTTGGTAAGACATTTCTGTGTCAGAGTGATAAATAAATCTGACAAAAATTCAGGGACCTTTTTTTCTGCCAGTGGTTTGGAGCATATCAAGATATCCCTTCTAAGGAGAAGGGTAGATTGTTACATCTGACCCCTCCTGCAACCAGGAAAAAAAAAAAAGACACACAGACATACTGCTTTGTGGGCTTCTTTGGATTTGGAAGAAAGCACACTCCTATTTGTGTTACTCTCGCCCATTTACTCTTGCCCAAGTGACCAGAAAAACACTAGTTTTGAGTGGAGCCGAGAATAAGAGAAGGCTCTACAACAGATCCAGATTGCTGTGCAAGCTGCTCTTCCACTATGAGCCATACAATTAAGCAGATCCAATGGTGCTTAAAGTGTCAGTGGTAGTGGTAGTGGAAGCTGTTTAGAGCCTTTGGCAAGTTCCTACAGGTGAAGGATAGCACAGGTCCCTACAGGTCTGTAGTACAGGCCCTTTGGATTTTGGAGCAAAACCATTGCATCATCTAAAAACAATTAGTCCCCTTTTTGAAACAGCTCCTGACCTAATATTGGGACTTAGTAGAGACTGAACACTAAAACACAGACCACCAAGTTACCATGCGATTTGAGATGCTCATAATAAACTTGGTGGTTAACTAACCTATGAAGCCATAAAGCTGGGCATGCAAACAACACTCCATCATCAAATGGAAGTAGTAAATACATTATCCAGCACAAGCAGAACCTGAATGCATAAGTAAGTTCCATAAAGAAACGGCTCAAATACCCATGATCCCCACTCCTGCTCCATGGCCTTCTCTCTCCTGTCTGCACCTGTGGCCTCATGGGCAGGGAGTCCCTACATTTGGCTGAAAGAAAAGAAAAGCCTGGTACCTGATTTATACAGATGGTCCTGTATGCAGGCACCACTCAAAAGCAGACAGCTACAGAACTACAGCTCCTTTCTGAAACATCCCTGAAACACTGGTGAAGGGAAACCCTCCCAGTGAGAAGAACTTTGGGCAGTGAACCTCATTATTCATGTTGCTTAGAAGGAGAAATGACCAGACTTCCAATTCTGTAGCACAATGCATGGGCTACAGCCAATGGTGGCTAGATGATTAGGAACTTGGAAGGAAGATTAATAGGGAAATTGGTGACAGGGAAATCTAAGGAAGATGCATATGGATAGACCTCTCTGAATGGGTAAAAATAAGTAAATATAGGCCGGGCATGGTGGCTCGTGTCTGTAATCCTAGCACTTTGGGAGGCGGAGGCAGGCAGATTGCTTGAGGTCAGGAGTTCGAAACCAGCCTGGCTAACATGATGAAACCCTGTCTCTACTAAAAATACAAAAAAAAAAAACAAAAACAAAAACAAAATCAGGCATGTTGGGGGGCGCCTGTAATCCCAGCTACTTGGGAGGCTGAGGCTGGAGAATTGCTTGAACCCATGAGGCGGAATTTGTAGTGAGCCGAGATCACTCCGCTGCACTACACTGGATGACAGAGAGAGATTCCATGTTGAAAAAAAAGAAAAAAAGTGAATATATTTGTGTCCTAGGTGAATGCACACCAAAGGATGACCTTCACAGAGGAGGATTTTAATAACCTAGTGGATAGGATGACCTGTTCTGTAGATACCAGTCAGACTTTTTCCCCAGCCACCTTGTCACTAACCAATGAGCTCAAGAACGAAGTGACCACGATGGCAGAATGGAGGTTATACATGGACTCAGCAACATGGACTTCTATTCACCAAGGCATACTTGGCTATCGTCACCTTTGAGTTCCCAATATTCCAGCAGTTGAGACAAACACTGAGTCCCCAATACGGACCATTCCTCAGGGTGATCAGCCAGTTACCTGGTGTCAGGTTGATTACATTGAATCACTTCTATCATGGAAGAGGAAGACTTTTGTTCTCACAGTAATAACACACTGTAGATACATATTTGCATTCCTTACATGCAATACTTGTGCCAAAACTTCTGTGGATTTACAGAATGCCTCATCCACCGTCATAGTATTCTACACAGCATTGCTTCTGACCAAAAACTCACTCAGCAAAGGAGGTGCGGCAATGGGTCTATGCTCAGGAAATTCACTGGTCTTAACATGTCCCCCATCATCCAGGGGCAGCTGGCTTGACAGAATAGTAGCAGGGCATATTGAAGATCCAGTTATAGTGCCAGCAAGGTAGCAATATCTTACAGGGTTGGGGAAGGTTTTCCAGAGGCTGTATATATTCTGAATCAGTATCCAATATAAGGTATGGCTTCTCTGGTAGCCATGATTCACAGGCCTAGGAATCAAGGGAAGAAAACAGAAGTAGCACCACTCACTATTTTCCCAGTGACCCAGTAGGAAAATATTTGTTTCTGGTTCCTGCAACCTTATGTTCTTCTGGCCTAGGGGTCTTAATTGTAAAGAAAGGAATACTTCCACCAATATACATAACGATGATTCCATTGAACTGAGAGTTAAGACTACCGCCTGGCCACTTTGTGCTTCTCATGCCTCTGACTAAATAAAGAAGTGAGTTACTGTGCTGGCTAGAGGGATTGATCCTGACTACCAAGAGAAAACTGAAGCAGTACTCCACAATGAAGGTAAGGAAACGTGTATCTGGAATACAGGAGATCCTTTAGGGTGTCTCTTAGTATTACCATTCCCTGTGATTAAGGTCAGTGGAAAACAACATTAACCTAATCCAGGCAGGACTAATAATGGTCCAGACCATTCATGAATGAAGGTTTCTATCACCCTACCATGTGTGAAAGGAAATTACATTTTGAGACTCCAAACTCATTTAGCCAAAGGGAAAAGTCAAGCTGGGAATTGGGTCACACAAACATGCCTCCCCCTTTTAATTCCTAAATAAGATGGCTACAATATAAAAAAAAACTACATGCCTCCCCCATATTTTGCCCACAAAGAAATTCCTAGTGAGCTGTTAAAGTTTCACCACGGCAATGCAAATTGATAGCTTATCTTTACAGGTGCAGTCGCCTCCAGCCCACCAAACACAAATGCACATCTGATTGTTCCCCTGGTCCAATTTGTCTGTGTTATCTTATATAAAATGCAGATTTCCTGCATTTTCCTCTACCCCATTCGTTTGTCATCTTATGTAACAAATGCAGATTCACTGAGTCAGACAAAGACATGAATGACTATTTTTCCCTACCCCTCTCTTACATGAAAATTGTGTACTTCTCAATATCCCACCCTTTCCCCTTTAAATTTGGAGCCTTCAAAATCATCTTCAGAAAAAGGCACAGACCTGTCTCCCTGGTGCCCATCCTTAATTTTGGCAAATAAATCTCCTAAAATGATTAAGACTTGTCTCATAATTTTCCTTGACTGACACATGTAAAGAACCATGACCACTTGAGGTGCTTGCTAAAGACAAATGTAATAGAAGAAGGTAGTTGTAAATACCAGCTACGGCCATGTGGCCAGCTACAGAGAAATGAGAACTAGTTGTCATGAGTGTTTTCACCTTATTTTGTAATAAATTTGTGTGTATGTGTGTGTACAGACAGATGGATAAAGCAAGTATTTTCATTTTCTTCCCTCTATTACTCTCTTATGTAAAATAAGATGTGTTGATATTACATCATAGTGTGTAAGTTACAGAACATCAAGGAGAAGAGTTAACATCATTCCAGGACTTATTCTCCTCTTTTATTTTATTTTATTTTATTTTTTTTTGAGACGGAGTCTTGCTCTGTTGCCCAGGCTGGAGTGCAGTGGCCGGATCTCGGCTCACTGCAAGCTCCGCCTCCCCGGTTCCGGGTTCCCGCCATTCTCCTGTCTCAGCCTCCCGAGTAGCTGGGACTACAGGCGCCCGCCACCTCTCCCAGCTAGTTTTTTGTATTTTTCATTAGAGATGGGGTTTCACCGTGTTAGCCAGGATGGTCTGGATCTCCTGACCTCCTGATCCGCCCGTTTCGGCCTCCCAAAGTGCTGGGATTACAGGCTTGAGACACCGCGCCCGGCCTATTCTCCTCTTTAACATATTAGTGTGTTTCTGGTTGTACACAGGGTAACTGTATCATGTTAGGAGGAAACATGACCTTGTTATTGTCTTTATTTGGAGATTAAGCATGGTTTAGGGAGATGCATATGGATGCCAAGTTGACAATGGGTAGATTTGTGATGGTTAATTTTATGTGTCCACTTTACTGAGCCATGGAATACCTAGACGTTTGACCACATATTAGTCTGGGTGTGTTTGTGAAGGTATTTCTCAATGAGATAAACATTTGAATCAGTAGACCGAGTGAAGATCCCCCCTCCCTAATATGGCTGGGGTGATCTAATCAGTTGAAGATCTGAACCAACAAAAAGTCTGAGTAAGAAGGAACTACTCCTGCCTTACTGATTGAGCTAGGACACTGATCTTTTTTTACCTTTGGGCTCAGACGGAAATATCAGCTCTTCTTGGGGCTTGAGCCTGCTGGCTTTCAGACTGGAATTGACAATATAGGCTGTCCTGGGTCTCCAGCTTGCTGACTGCAGATTTTAGATTTCTCAGCCTCCATAATTACATGAGCCAATCAATATCTTATAATGTCTCTCTGTCTCTGTCTCTCTCTCAAAAGAAGGTATATTAACCACGGACTTAAGAAACTCAGGGGTTGAAATACATAATTGAATATTTATGTGTACTGTTAAGTAGCAATGTTATTTCAGGTATATATTGACTCTTCCAGTAAATTATACCAAAACAAAAAAAAATATCACAAAAATAACCTCTGGAAATTCATTATATACCCACAGTGCTTAAAACAGGTAATATCTGGAAGCAATAGAATTGACTATTCCCAACATTTGGAAACTTTAGTAAGAATATAAGTTATTTCATAAAGACAAATGTTCAGGATAACAATAAAATGAACTTCTTGATCTTCATGGTGACATGTTTGTGACAAAATAAAGTTAAACTTACTAAGATTGAAGCACTTAATGAAAACACTAAAACTTAATCGTTTCTCTTTAAATTAAAGGTTACTTCACAGACACTGAGGCATTCAGACCCCCCTATGACAGATATATGACTTTCTATACCTCAAAAATAAGCTCTACTCTTCTTCAATAGAAAAATGTACTCTTAAGCAAGAATGGTAGCACCTCTAAAAGTTGCTGTGCTAAATATTAACCACAGAGTTGGTTTCCTTCTTAAATTAAATTACTAATTTTTTCATTTAATATAAGCTCTTCACCTTTAACCAAAAAAGTACATGTCAAATGTGTGTGAGAATAGGGATACATTTTCAAACACTGGAATACCTATATTGAAACTGCCCCCTATTTAGTCCCTTTCTCAAATAGAAGAAAATATTAAACTGACATTAAAAAGAGGTTAAGAGTAAAACAAGCAATGTTCTTAAATTGTAAAATGTGCAGATGACCTTTTCTCCGTCATATAACTTAAAATATCAAGCATACAGCATTTATGTTAATGCCAGAGTAACTAAAAACTATATGGAAGCAAATTTGCCTGTGTCGTAACTGCATAAATGTAGTTTCAGCTATAACATTTACCTGCTAATGAATAAATTTTATTAATAAATTTTTTTCATTGTATCTCTGATATTCTGCACTAAACAATCTACTGACCAATTGAATCAGGGTTGTTTTAAATTGAGATCAATAGCTCTGTTAATCAAGGTAAATTATTACAGATAAGATATAGCGTGTTCATATTAATCTGCCTAATGTTGATTTTATTAAATTATATTTTTGGGGAAATTTTGTTAAGTATATTTACTTCTATCTAAAATTTTAATAATTATTCTTCAATAGGAAATCTGCTTCAGGTATGGTCATTTACTGCATAGGTCCCTTTGCTTCCTGCATTCTGATCAGATTCTGGATCAAACCCACTTCTGATTTAAAACACTATTTAGTGACTTCAGTCTTAACATGAACAGTCCCTTGACTCTGACCAGGATTGTTTTAATTTCCCAAGCTCATTCTTCTATATCCATTTACAGAGCTGATAAAATAACTTCACATTTGTATTACAGTATGAGGTTGGAACCTGTGAAAACATAACCTTACATGGCAAAAGGGACTTTGCAGATATAATTAAGGTTACAGACCTTAATATAGAGAGATTATTCCAGATCATCCAGCTTAGTTGGCCTAGTTTATTCACATGAACCCTTATGAGCAGAGAACTGTTTCTAACCAGAAGCAGAAGAGAGATGGAGTAGAAGAGGTGGCTTCATTTACCTCTCGAAGGGAAAGATGGCTGCTGGGGCAGTTGAGAATCTGCAAGTGTGAAAAGGATATGTGTGGTGTTGCTGGCTCTGAGATGTAGGAATCCACATGCAATGGCCTGGGAGTCCTCGAGGAGCTAAAACTGGTCCCTGGATGACAGCCAACAGGTTCACAGGACCTCAGTCCTACAACCACAGGGAACTAATTCTACCAACAAGTCAAATGAGCTTGGAAGCAGATTCTTCCCAGAACTTCTTAGTAAGACCAAGACAGATGGCGCTAAGTTTCAGCCTTATAAAGCTCAGAACAATGATGTCAGTCAAGTCAACCTGTATCTGGGGTAAAGAGACTGTTGGCTAATAAATTCGTATTTCAAGTTGCTAAATTGGTGATTATTTGTTATGCAACTGTAACAAACTAATATACAGAATTACCGTATTTTTGTATTTAGCAATATTCATTACGTGTCATGAAGTTTACTGACAAACATACAGGTATTTGGGAAGAGCATAACTGTACTCTTTTTCAGTGAGTAAGATGGGTCTCAGAGAAACTGAATGACTTCTGGGAGATTCTGTACAGCTACAGCAAAGGAACAGAATCCATTTTTGGGGGGATTTTGGTTTGAGGTTCTTCCACTCTATAACGGAAAAGAGAACCTGATTTAGTATTGTAAACATAGAACATTAGAGGTTAGAATTTTCCTTTCTTTCCTCAATATTTCCTTTCTTGACGTTTTAAAAGAATCATTAGTTAATGGTTACATACTCTATTTTTAAGATAAGAAAAAAATTGATCTCTAATTATCTCTTAGCTATTGCAAAAAAAAAAAAAAACCTACATAATATAGAAGCTTCGAAGTGTTGGAATTCCTGAGAAAATGTATAGAAAAGTGTTATACAATATAATCTTTATTTTACCTAAATCATATAGACAGCTAGGTTAGTTTCTTTACATAACCATCTAATTTATATATTCAGATGAATGTGTTCTAAAATATGAATAAAGTATGCATATTTTAGTCAATTGAACTAATTGAGATGGTTCTGGCATCTTTCATCTGATATAATTTCATTACTGTGTCTTCAACAGTCTAGAGGGCACAAATGAGGGTTGTTTTTGAAGGTGTAACCAGTCATTTCACAAAAATACAGTGAGTTAAATGTTCACAAAATCTGACTAAACAGATGCATAATAATAGTCAATGTAGTGCTATAAATGTTATAGTTTTATTATACAAGCAGAAAAATGTTTTTAAAGGTGGGGGAAGGGGAAAATGCTGGACAGAGGGCACAAAGTTTCAGTTAGACACAGGGCATACATTTCTGAGATCTCTTTGTTTCAGTTAGACACAGGGAATACATTTCTGAGATCTCCTACACAGCACAGTGAGTACAGTTACTAATAACGTAATGCATATTTTTAAATTTCTAAGAAAGATTTGAAATGATTGAATCATAAAAATATGCTAATTATGTGAGGTGATGGATATGTTAATGAACTTGATTTAATCATTTCATAATGTAGAAATATACCAAAATATCACATTGTACCTACAAGTATATATAATTATTATTTGCCAATTTAAAAATAAAATTAAAAAATTGTAAAGGGTACACAGAAATATACACAGGGGAAGAAAATGAAAATAAAAATTCATTAATTATTGTTTAAGGAAAAAGACTAGACATATTTTCCCAGTATAAGAAAATTTAGATGTATCAGTGACCTAATAGTTTCCATCAAAGCCTGATCTTTTTCTTTTTTTCTGAGACAGAGTTTAGCTCTTGTTGCCCACACTGGGGTGCAATGGTACGATCTTGGCTTACCGCAACCTCCACCTACTGGGTTTGAGCGATTCTGCTGCCTCAGCCTCCTGAGTACCTAGGAATACAGGTAGGTGCCACCACACTTGGCTAATTTTGGATTTTCAGTAGAGAAGGGGATTCTCCATGTTGGTCAGGCTGGTCTTGAACTTCCAATGTCAGGTGATCTGCCCGCCTCAGCCTCCCAAAGTGCTGAGATTACAGGCAGCAGCTACCATGCTCAGCCATATTTTTCATGTTATATTGGTACATTACATTTAACTACAGCTTTATCAATTTAATGAAATAATAAATATCAAAATGGAAACATACTCCCTATTCATAATGTGTATTTTTATTCTAAAAAGAAAGAAGCAAAGCTTTTGTAGGAGAATAGAATAGAAATTTTATACTTTAAAAATTTTCACAATAAAATATTCCAATTACATTTCAGGATTTATATGTATATAATAACTGAAGTTAGTATGTTTAAATCATGGGTTTATGTAATTTTTCATTCAGTGGTTAATTTTACAAGCTTTATTAAAAGAAAAAGTAATGGTATAACTTTCTGACACACCAAATTAAAATTCACTAGGTGAAGTTTGCTTTTTTTTTTTTTTGAGAAGGAGTTTTGCTCTTGTCATCCAGGCTGGAGTACAGTGGCAAAATCTTGGCTCACTGTAACCTCCGCCTCCCAGGTTCAAGCGATTCTCCTGCCTCAGTCTCCCGAATAGCTGGGATTACAGGTGCCCACCACCATGCCTGGCCAACTTTGTGTATTTTTAGTAGAGATGGGGTTTCGCCATGTTGGGCAGGCTGGTTTCGAACTCCCGACATCAGGTGATCCTCCCACCTCAGCCTCCCAAAGTGCTGGGATTACGGGAGTGAGCCACTGCACGCCAGGCCGAAGTTTGCCATATTCTTAGGAAGTATCATTGTTTACTTTAATTGGCCATATTGGAATTTCTGATGGGGCCAGGAGTGGAAGTTTAATTTTGATCACATGCAGTGTTGCTTCATAAATAAAAGTTGTTCTCATAGTGGAAAGAGTCCACACAATTTAATGAAATTCTACATGGCACAATCAATTACATTTAGGTATAAATAAATACCATTTTATTAGATATCAATTATTCCCAGAAGTTTTAAGGAAAAAAAAATGTTAGGTAACTATGTTTTTTTACTCCTTGGAGCGCTATTACTGAGATTTGTATTTAACAAACATTCATCAAATACCAATTATGCTTGAAATTTGGTTGAAAGTAATGTAGATTACTTATTTAAAATATGCATATTGTAATTTTTTAGAAAGTGATTCATGTTGTGTTCAGAAAACGTTTCAAAGGCATCTCTTTGCTTTTATATTAATAACCATTTTGAAAATACAAGTTGAATAATGACAAGGAGTAATTTCTTTATACTGAGTAAAATTGGAGGAATGGATTTTTTCTTTTTGGTTAAACTATTATCAAATCATAATTCGATGGACCAGAATTACATTTCTAATCAGTTATTTAATGCTTCTCAAGCACTTTGAAAAAAGCTGTGATATACCAAAGCTATATGTTGATATTGATCTTATCAGAAGTTATAAGCATTGACTTTTCATGAAGAATACTGTACATAAGAGATATTTAAAGCAGCTATCTGACTGACAGAGTTATAGGTATACAATATATACAGTATATTAATTAAACTCAGTCTTTCTTTTTGTATGCTAGAGTTCATTAGCTTAAAATTTTTACTAGGTATTAACAGAGGTGACTCTTTATTACCTGCGCCTATTGCGTTTCTTAGAATGATTATTAGATGATAATGACTCTTTTACTAGTACAATCTCTAAAGTCACCAGGAAAGCATCATGATAGCATCATGAAATACAAGGCAGAAGTTTTAACAGAAGAGAATTCATAGGATAAGAGTAATAAAAGAAAATGCTGCTCAAGGCTGGTTTTAATTATCAATCCTAGAATTACCTGTCTTTGTCTCATATGCGAAGAAAAAGACATCGAGTTGGCTTTCCTTCTTATTGCCCTCTTACTGTAGAGGGACAAAAATGGGCAATGAAAAGAAGTAATCATTAAGACCATTCTCATTGTTGGCTTTAAGAACCCTTTAGTTGTGCAGCCAAACTGAAGTAAAGGATAATAAGTATTAAGTAAATGTTGAATCCTCGATCAAAGCAAGATGAAAAGTCTAATTCTGCACATTACTGAACACACAGAATCTTCCCTTAGTAGAAACCAGAGATAATAACAATAATTTATTTTTGCTCCTCTATGCATTTCAATGTTAGTTGTGTAATATTTTCCCTTTCTGTTCAAGTATCTAAAATTACTAATATAAAATATTTAATATATAATTTATCAAGAATATTAGTTTTTACTTGCAATGGTTTTACTGTAATCAACTTTTTCACACAAATAATTTGTATTATAAAATGCTAAAAGGATAGAGCTGCTGCAGAAATGAATTTTATCTCCATCTGTTAATATAAACTCTATTATTATTTTTATTCCCTAATTCTAAAATCCTTGGGAGAAACCACCCTAAACAATGTATTAGTATAACTTTTCTCTTCTTCCCTTGTCAGAAATTGCACTTCATGAAACACAAACTTTGTACAGGAGTATAATCTCCAAATAAAGCCTGATTCTTGGAATCCTGTTTCTCAATCATTATGGCCATTAATTTTAAAGGTTACTTATGTCCCCAGGCATGTTACTTAACATTTCTGGATTTTCTCTTCCCACATCACACATGGAAATAATAACATCTACCTCTTGAAGTTACTGTATGTAAAGCATTAAGCATAATGCATGACACATAAGCACTCGATAAATTCCATTTATTAATAAAAATGCTAAATATGATTACATAATATAAAAGTATGATATAATTACTATATGATGCATACTTAATACTGAATGAAAATAATATAAAATAATCATATATTATTACCAGTATAAATTATAGAAATTTTCATAATGATGCCACAAAGTTAGATTTATTATATTAATTAAAGTGAAAATAAAATAATTATTTTATTTTTAGCATAAAATTTCATAATAATTTCATTGCCTAGATGTTTCAGGTTATTTATTGTTTGTCAGGAACTCTGAAGCATCTCACAGTAAGGCACAAAATATAATTATCATCTTTACCTAGTTATTAAAAATGGGGCCACTAAGACCCAGACAGTGTTAAACTCAGACCATCAGACCTTATGTTGGTGATGTGTGCTGATGCTCAAACGGCCGGCTCTGAAGGAAGAAAGAAACTCTATCAATTGCATTTGCTTGACTTTGCTTGGCTTTGGGTGCTTCTCATGTCTGTATTTACTGTCTTATTCCAGTTTTATTGAGTACTTACTATGTATAAGGCACTGTAAAACATAAAAATTACGCAAAATATTTTATATTTCCTCAAGTTGCCATTGTTTGTTACAGGATTAAGGAATGCATTCAGTGATTACAATATACATAAGTATCATATGAAAGGAGACAAAAGATCACTTCGAAGTGGAGTTAAAAAGGAAAAATTACAAATAAATCGTAATTAAAATGAAGCTATAATGCATAGACTCAATTTTAATTGACGGAGATCCAGAAGCAGAGTATTTTAGGAATAGATAAAGGTACAGGCTTGGAGAATAACAGGGCCTATTTTGAAGCTCAATCTAGTTTGCTGGGGCACAGTTTCTTTGAAGACAACAGTATAAGATGAGACAAGGAAAGTACATAAAGCCAATACGGGGAACTTCCATGTAGTATTCCATGACTAACTTCTTCACCATTTATCTCAAGTGCCTATGCAGTAAATAGAAAATACTTTTAAAAATCTGATAAATGAGTGAATTAATGAATTAATTAAAGCTTAAACTTTAACCAATAAAAAATTGGCAGTCATGAGCTTTGCTCAGAAGTGAACATTAGAAAGGATAACCAGACAGTGGCATATTATCAATAATTAAAGAGATTAGAAATTAGAGGAGGAGAGGCTAAAAGGAAAACACTTTCTATGAATAAGGAAAAGGGAGGTAAGCACCAAGAACTGTGAAGGAACTGAGATTTATAGTGCTTTCAAGCTTACATATTAGCCTACTGTTGTCTCATGAACATTGGGAGAAGATATGAGATCCCTGGATCAGACAAAGAACTTTATTACTCACAGTTATAAAGGTAACCAGAGTATCAGCACCTATGTTGTTTTCCCAAGTCCCAGTTACCACAGAGACAGGTGCATACTTAGCGGACTGAGGAACAGAGTAGGCAACACGAGCTTGCGGAATTTGAATCGTTTGTTACAGGTCAAAGCTAGGTTAAAAAGGTAAGGTAGCCTAAACTTTGCTGCACAGCAAGACATTAATTTTATTTCACTGTACTGTAAGCGAACATGTCCTTTAGACGAAGACACTGTCTCTTTTGTAAAAGGCTGTTAGTTATAAAAATCTCTTCAAAAAAGCCCAAAACAAAGGAAACTTAGATGATATGCCAAACATTACCAATAGAGAATTGTTTCCCAATAGAGATGGCCTGACCTAGAAGGTGGTAGTGAAAATTCCACTCAAATAATCACTGTATTCATGGCAGGTTTCTGTGCTTTAATTTAGTCTAAAGATCAATTTTTTAAAATGAGAACATGATTTTTTATTATATTTTCTCAACACAAACAGAAAGAACAATTACTTTATTGCATCTACACCAAAGCTTATCATAACTTAGGAGGGAAATGTTGACTTCCTACAAGAATAAACTGTAAATCAGAATTTAACACTTCTGGATTTTTCTCAAGAATGGGAGTTAAATTCATGGAACTCAGTAAGTTAAATTAATAGAGCTTAAAACCTTTCTAGAGAGTTTCTAGCATCCTGACAAAATCTGTTTTAAATATATATATCTGTATCATATATATGATATAGATATCATATTTATATCATATATATTAATTCTGATATATATGATTATATATGATATATATCAGAATTAAAAATATGAAGAAAAAAGGATGAATCTATGAATTTATTCTATGAATAAACTAAAATATCAGAGTAGACTTTTGTTTTGAGCTGTGAATACTAGAGTAGCTTTTCTCCTTATTTTATAGATAATTTGAGATTTAACTGACCTTTTTAAAAAGCAAAACAGAGAAAACTTGGTCACACACTCCTTAGGTCCTGTGTAGTAAATAATTTAACCTTACCCAAAATATGATGTGACCTATGCCCTTGGCTTCTAGGAGGTAATCTCTCAGTCCTTGTAATGTCATGCATGATAGGAATATATTTGGTGGTCTTGGATCAGCCAGACACTTACAATGTAATTTAGGAGAGGCTCTGAGCCACGCCAACAATGTAATTTAGGGTGGGCTTTGGGTCACCAATACACCTGAAAGTGCTGGAGACCAAGATCAGTCATAGGGAAAATCAATCACGCCTATGTGATAGAGCCACAGTGAAAACTCTGGACACTGAACTTGGGGGAACTCCCTTGGTTGGCAATACTCATGAGTATACTGTCACACACTGATGCTGGGAAAGTTATGCTGTCATAACTCCATGGGGAGAAGACAAGTGGAAGCTCCACATTTGGAACTCTACTGGACTGTATCCATCTTCGTCAGTTCAGGCTGCTATAACAGAATACCATAGATACACATATTTCTCACACTTCTGGGGGCTGGAAAATATGAGATCAAGATGCTGGCAGACTTGATGTCTGGTGAGGGTACTCTTGCTGGTTTCCAGATGGCTATCTTCTCATTCCACCCCTACATGGTGAGAAGAGAGCAAAATAACTCTCTGGGGTTTCTTTTATAAAGACACTTATAATCCCATTCATGAGGACTCTAACCCTATGACCCAATTATCTCCCAAAGGCCACATATCCTAATACCATCCAAATAACACCAGGAATTAGGATTACAAAATATGATTATGTGGGGAACAAATACTCACTTCATAACACTATCTTATATATTTATTCTCTTGTCTGATTTTAATATGTATCCTTTAGCTGTAATAAACTTTAACCATGAGTATAATAGCTTTCAGAGAATCCTGTGAATTCTAGTAAATCTATGAACCTGAGAATGGCTTTGGAAATCTCCAACTTGCAACTGGTATCAGAAGTGAGTGTGGTCTTGTGCAGGTTGTGTTCCCTCCAACTTTGCACAGGTCTTTAAAAAATATATATATTCAGGAGATATTTTATCTTTTTTGTTGTGCATATTTTACATTTTTATAATTTCATTTTTTGATTTGCATATGATAATATGTAAATGACAACATTCCATGTTATTTTTATAATACACCTTTAAATATATGTGAATGTAAGTATATGTAATATCATGAAATTCTACGTTTTCCAAATATATTTTTTAACTTTTTAATTAAAAAAATTAACAAAATTGACCAAATGTCAGTTGAAAGAAAGCACATTAATCTTAAATGCATATAATTATTATGAAACTCTTTAAAAATTAGGCATATCATACCTAAAAATAAGTTTGTACTTAAAATGATAATAAATTTGACCATCTTACAACCATCACAGGTTGATTCTTCCTTATTTCTAATCTAAGTGATTTTATTTTTACATATTTCTTAAGATTTGTTATAAACATATAGAATTCCACATTTAAAGTTTTTTCCAACGGCAATTTTTGAGTTTCCCAGTTAGAAATCTTACTAACTATTGCATAGCCCTAAGGATTCTCATTAGTGGAAATGTAATCCCCTGCTGCCTAACAAAGACTTGGAGACACATTTCTACAAAAAAATAGTAAGGTCAAATTCAGCACACCGATTTATCATTACTTTAAGGAATATATTCTTTATATATACTATACAGTGGAGACAGACAAACTGACAGATAGATTCTTGCTGCAATAGGATGAAAGGCAAATTTATATGTCACTATTATTAATAAATGCTTATTATATGTCAACTGTGTAAAACTGTACAAAGACAATTGCCAAGCATCCTTCTCAGCCATATGATTTTGGATCCTGCCACAGCAATTTTTAGTCTCAGAGTTTCAGATTGACTTGGGCAGGCCATGTGTATCAAAGTCCTCTAGGTATCTGCATGAAAATATGTTCTCATTACTTCCTCTTAGCACTGTAACCTAGTGACAGTTCTTTCAGTCATGGGCCACAGGAAGCAAGCCAAAAAAAACCTGTCATCTTCTAAATTCACAGCATGAAGCTATAACATTTCTTTCAGCCTTCTTCTTTTATTTCTGTATCCTACTGCCAGTCTGACTGTCAAAGTCACAGCATGAGATAAAAATGAAAAGAACCATCAAAGAAACCCATGTGCAGAATTTCCCTACAGGAGTTTCAGCAAGAGGGGCCAAAATATGAAAGTGGCTGCTCTGACATTTGCCCTCCAGCAAAACATTAATGAAAGGAAGAAACAAATGTATGCTTGCCCACCCCTCAGATATGTCCCCTGATATAAGGAAATGGAATGTTTTATTTTTGTAATAGATAAAAAGATCAATTGCTAGAACATATGTTGCTGTGAGGGGTTTTTAAATATAAAAATTGAAAATGGTCCATAATATTCAGACAGACAAAAGTGAGTTTAAATTTCTATTGATTTCAAGGTCAGAGTTCTATGCAACATTTTTGGCAAAATCATTTTAAATATAATTTCTTTAAATTTTTATATAAAATAGAGAACACAGTAGTGTGATCATAAAAGGATTCACATCATCTCAAATCAAAATCATATTACAGCAAGTAGCATATATTAAAAGGAAATGTGCATTTTTAAACAATTATTCTAATTTTCCCTCAAATTTTTGAAAAAGATATGCATTTTTTTCAAGACAAGGTCTCACTCTGCTTGTCCAGGCTGGAATACAGTGGCATAATTGTAGCTGCAGCCTTGAATTCCTGGGCTCAATGATCCTCCCTCTTCAGCATCCTGAGTAGCTAGGACTACAGGTGTGTGACACCATACCCAACAAATTTTTACTTTTTATTTTGTAGAACTAGAGTCTTGCTATGTTGCCCAGGCTGGTCTTGAACTCCTGGCCTCAAGCAATTCTCCTGCCTCAGCCTCCCAAAGTGCTGGGATTACATGCATAAGCCATGTGACCAACCTAAGATGTGCATTTTAAAGATATGAAGTGTGCTTTCATTACAAGTGTCTCTGGGTGCATATGGTTTAAAAAACCTGTATACTGTGCTGTGTTAACAATAAAATTTTTGTTAAGTCATAAATGCATTTTTATAAATAAACTTTACATTTGAATAATTTTAGATATAGAAAAAATATGCAAAGATTGGAGTTCTTATATACCCCTCATGTAGTTTCCCATATTGTTAACATCGTACATTGTAATATTACATTTGTCAAAACTAAAAAATGGATATTATCACATTACCATTATCTAAATTTTAAACTTTATTTTGCATTTCACCAGTTTTCAAGTTTCTTTTCTAGTACTGAATGTAGAGTACCACAATGCTTTAGGTATTACCATCCTGAGTCTGTGACAATTACTCAGTCTTTCCTTGATTTTTATGACCTTGACAGTTTTAGGGAGTACTGACCAGATATGCTGTAGAACATCTCCCAATCTGGGCTTGCACAATTGCTTTCTAACACTACAAATTTAACACATATTTTTATAGTTTTTCCTATTTATAACTGTTGCACCACTAATCACTCAATTAAAAAAATAAACATTATTTACTAAAAGGAGGAAGTCGTACTTCCAAAAAGACTTAATACAATTTTATCCACTAGTTAAACAGCTTTATAACAAGAAAAGTAATCAAGATGAGATTCATTTATTAAATCAGTAAGTAGTGCCATTTTGTGACTGGCATTGTGCTTTGTAGAAAAAAAAAATATGTGGTTTCTTTCCTCTCAGGAGGACACAGTTAAGAAAGGAAAAAAGTCAAGTAAACATAAAATTATCACAAAGAGCACAGGGAACTGCATGGGGGGGGGGGGGGGGGGGTTAATGTCTGAGACATGTCTTGACCATAAGGCCTCCAAAGGCTGACATTCATGACTATACAAAATTAGAGGTGCCCAAATGAATCTCGTTATTTTTATACATATTAGCTGCACTTTATTCTATCAGAAAGCTGTGTAAAATATATCTGTTCAGGCAGAAGAGGTAATATCCAAGATACATTTTGTAGAAAAAGTTATGTTTCACCGGGGGAAGGGAAATTTAGGTAAAGGAGAAAAATGCTAGAGTATGGTTTGAGCATATGATGTCAGCATGTTTTGCCAACATCTTTTGAATTTTTGAATTGAGGATGGGAAGTTTAAAGAGGATTATTTTCCCTATTGATTTCAAGTAATAGCATAACAAATAAGATTTGCATTTTTAAAATTATTTTTTTTAATTAAAAGAGCAATTTACATCACTCCACACATTGTAATTATTTTTCTTCACATTTCTTTTTAAACATCTTTGCATTTTAGAGAGTATTCTGGCGGTAGTGCAGAGAATGAACTGGAGGTAAAAGGAATTAGAAGTAGGAAATAATTAGAAAACTGTTAGTATAATCAAGACAAAATAACAAGACTATCAACTAAAGATAAAGAAGAGTTTTCAAAGAAAGGTAAATCTAAAGGACATGCATAAAATTCAACATGAACTTTTTTAAAAAAGAAGAGGAGACATCATTTTAAAATTTCTGCTTAGTTGATAAGGTAGGTATTGGTGTGAGTTACCTAATATACAGAGTACAAGAGTCGTGGATTAAGAAGGTTGGAAGCTATGAAAATCTTTCAGTTTTGAAGAGTTTGGGTTGAGATGCCTGAGTCTGAGGAAATAATGTAGAGATGCCCAGTAGTCTTATGATTATTGGAAATAGAGTTAAGGAGAGAGATGCTGGGGATACGGTTTGGGAGACATCATCATATAGAGAGTATTGGAAATAATAAAACTAAGTGATATTCTCCAGCAGCAAAGAGAATGAGAAAAGAGGCTGTTTTTGGAACTCTCAGAAAAATTCACATTTAATTAATGAGTGCAGGTAAACTACAGAGAAAAGTATATTAAGAAAGAATGGCAAGGAAAGATAGAACAAAACCAAGAAAACTTTGTCATGGAAACTAGGATGGAGGCTTCAATATTCAAGGACAGACGTTATAAAATTAGAGAAAGATCAACACTGCTAAAGCTACAGAGAAGTCAGTTAAAATTAGTACTTTACTCTAAAATAATTTTTCACAGGATGTCAATATTGTATAATTTTAAAGGAGCAATCAAATAATATGCTAATCATTTAGTTTCAAATAAAAATATGGCAGCGTGTAAGTCACTATTGTTTGAGGGTAAATTTGCTAATATATGAGAATGGGCCAATTTAAAAATATTTAAGAAGCATGAATTCATAGAGTAAATATGAATACTAGATATTTTGTTTGGCAACAAAAATGTTAGCAGCAATACATTCTTGAAGTTGGAAAGTGCTCAACTCATTATATGATGCATTTTGCTATCTCTTAAACTACATGTTGCACCCAAAACACTACTTTGTAAAAATACAAAATAATTTTTCTCTATTTATTTCAGGTAATAAAAAACAATCCTCACATTTAAAAATAAATCCTTCAATAAATGTCGTATGACACAAAATCAAAAACTTATGTAGTAGAATTTCAAGACTGACTGAGAATTGTCAAAATCTTCCAATGACAATTGATTTAAAACATTCTCCCGTTGTAAAAATAAGAACAAGTAGTAAAATAACCATGAAATACGAGGTTAGTACAATGCATTAAAATTTTTTTTATTTTTTACTGTTGTCATTTCCTAAAGCTAAATAAGCTATTTTAAAATTTAAACTAGGAAAATCAAGACAAATAAAAATTTAAAAAAAAAAATGTGAGGAAAGTAAGAAACCAAAAAGTTTAAAGATTCATTCTGAATATATAAAAATATTCCTTATTTAAAGGAAAAAAATACAGGCCATTTGGGTCAAGCAGAAAATCAAATCTGAAAGTATAGAATATATAAAAAATATTGACCATAATCTAAAGTGCTGTAGAAAAATTAGAGTAAGTTATCTTGTGTTAAAGATTTAGAAAGAGTTATATTTCATTGTACGTCTATCAATATAGTTATATTTTATTTACCATGTATAATTAATATACATAGTAAAGTAAAATTTAAGGAAAAAAATTACCTTAATATGAAGTTAAAGGGATTGTTTTTACTCTATATTAAAGATACAATTCTGTATCTACACAGAGACTCACGGATATGCAAAGACTCTAAACGCTTATATTCTATACCATTTTTCTGAAGAGCTCAAGAAGCTTCGAGGAGATGTAGTCCGTAAAATAGACCAGCACTGATAGAAAGTAATTATTAAATGAGGTCTGGAAATGGGATTTTGCATAAGAAAAAGGCAAAAGAAATTCAAGAATAAGCAAAAGGAAGTCTCAGGACAAAAACTGTGCAGCAGACATTAAGAAAAAAACAAAACCAAAGACAAGATGAGAACCACAGAAGAAAAGTGTCCAGAGGAGTAAAGGAAGATACCAATAATATGAGACATTTAGGTGTACGAAAAATTTTATTAAAATATAGAGTACAGGATATATGGAAAAAGTTACTCTTACGTTTTAAAGAAAATTAAGCACACTAAAAAAAGACATAAGGAAGATTATTAATTCCAAGATAAAATCACTGTAGAGGAAAAAACATTTTTATATCCTTGAGCATTTTATTTTCCAGCAGTGAACATATTTAGTGTTGTAGCAACAGAAATATTGAATAGAGGCCATGGAAGTGAGCTAAATATATTAATCTACCAATATATATAATGTCTACAATTAAGATTGCAGAGTACACATTTTATTTAGATATGAACAGATGAAAAACTGAAAAAAAAAAAAAGCTAAAAAAGATAAACTAGTTGCCTCTGAGGAATATGGTAAAAAGTGAGGTGGGGTGTATAGGAATTTCTTTCTTTTTGTTATAAGCCCTATTGATGCATATAATTCTAAAGTTTTAAATATAAAGACATTTTAAATGTGTAAATTATATTAAGAGAAAATATAAACAATTTCAAAAGGAAAAGATCCTCAAACTTCTTGTTGGTGAACGAAATTTAAATTAAAGCAATAATTAGTATACCTATACTAACCCTGCTGACAAAAATGGAAAGTTCTGTGAAAGTTGTCAAAATCTAAACTGAGTCACTTATGTTCAAGATCCTCACAAACGTGGCCAGGGAAGGCCACGAAATTAAGAAAAGGTTGTTAAATACAAATGCCTGATAAAAATAACTATCACAAAGACTGCAAAAATCACAACCTTACACAAAATATGCATCTGCCAGGACGTCTGTCTAGCAACTCCCTAGAGAGTTGAGAATTATCTCAAAACAATTATGTAATCCTCATTTTTCCTTTAAAAACCTTTGTTTTCTTTTACTTCCCTGAATATACACATAGCTTACAATGGTGCTCATATTCTCACTGTGAAGACTATTCATCCCCCAAAAATCATTATCTCTTAAAAAAGAGTCTCCCCTCTGTTTGTTATTTAGTTGACAGTTCCATAAAACTTATTGGTGATAGGATACAAGAAAACTCTGGAATCATACAAAGTAAAAAAAGCCATTGACCCTGGGGAACCATAGTAATACTATATATTGCTTCTTGATTATACCAGTTTTTGGTGAACTTATTCAAAGAATTACTTTACTATCTCACATTTAGCAAGATTGAGGTAGTTCTATAAGCTTTCATAACACCCTCTTCAGATGATATATTAGATTCTGACCAAAATTTGGAAAATGACAGAAGGAAAACCTCCACTGTTGCTGGATCACCATAAGAGACTACAGATATGGTATAATCTATAACCAGCTTTAGGCAGTATGTAAACATTGACTTTGTACATACAGCATTTCATGTTTTTAAGGAAGTTATTACATGGTTACTAACAATTGTTGAGGACATAACAATGCATACAGTTTTCTAGTATTATTATTATTTTTATAGATGCGGGGGTGTACTCACAGTCTTCTTACATGGATATATTCCATAACGGTGAGCCTTGGGGTTCTAGATGCCCATCACCCAAAGAGTGAACATTGTAGAGATCTTTGACTTACTTTGTTAAATATATTCCTAGGTATTTGGTGTATGTGTGTGACTATTGTTAATGACATTGTGTTCTTGATTTGGTTCTCAGCTTGAACATTATTGATGTATGGAAATCTTACTAATTTTTGTACATTGATACTGAAGTCATTTTTCATGTAATTGATGAGCATAGAAAATTAGACTTCCTCTTTTCCAATTTGGCTGCCTTTTCTTACTTTCTCTTGCCCAACTTCTCTGACTAGGAATCCAGTACTATGCTGAATAGGAGTGGAGACAGTGGGTATACTTGCCTTCTTCTGGTTCTCAGAAGAAATTATTTCAGCTTTTCTCAATTTAGTATGATGTTCGCTGTGGGTTCATCATAGATAGATGGCTTTTATTATTTTGAAGGCTATTCCTTCAATGTCTACTTTGTTAAGGGTTTTTATCATAAAGAGATTTTGAATTTTACTGAATGCTTTTTCTGTGTCTATTGAGATAATCAGATGGTCTGGTAAGATCTGGCTGTGAATCCATTCGGTCTGGGGCTTTTCTTTTGTTGGAAGATGTTTTATTACTGACTCAATTTCATTACTTGTTATTGGTCTGTTCAGGATTTCTATTTCTTCATGGTTCAACCTTAGGAAGTCGTATTTTTCCAGAAATTTACCCATTTCCTCTAGGTTTTCTAGTTTGCAGGCAAAGACATACCAGTAGTAGTCTCTGATGTTTTGTATTTCTGTGTAATGTCACTTTTATCATTTGTGATTGTGCTTATTTAAATCTCTCTTATTTTCTTGGTTAATTGAGCTAGCAGTCTATCAGTTTTGCTTATGGTTTTCTAAGAGCCAACCTTTTATTTCATTAACCCAAAAGCACAGCTTGCTGCCAGTGCTCATTAAATTTTACATAAACACACTCTTTGAGCCTGAAGCAAATCTGACAGATTTTTAATGTGAAAATAAAATATAAAAACTGTTCTTGTTGTTATTTCTAAGCAGAACTAACATTAGAATCATCTGAATTATCAGAATTGTCTATTTCAGAAAAATTGGATTAATCAAATAAATCTTTGATCAACAACTGTTCAAGAATGATGTTAACATCACAGATAGGAATGCTGTTTTCTCGGATTTGACATTTTTAGCCATCAAGAATCACTATCTTTTGTAATTGTAAATAACACTACTAAAAATAGAACACTATAAATAGAATGACGTCCTGTTTCCAAAGTCAATATACTGGAGTGATGCAAAAATAATATACGTGAAATATTTCATGGCAATGTTATCTTGGGGCAAACACTGCAGCTGCAAGCACCACCAGGAAGTATTCATGGGACAAATCAGAAAAGGGTTAATCCTTTGTATTTTTTATTTGTCTCAATCTCATTTATTTGTGCTCTGATCTTTGTTATTTCTGTTCTTCCGCTACTGTCGGGTTTGATTTGTTCTTGTTTTTCTAGTTCCTTGAACTACGATATTAGGTTGTAAATTTCAGTTCTCTGTAATTTTTTTTTTGTTTTGATGTAAGCATTTTACACTATAAACCTCTTACTCTGCTTTTGCTATTCACCAGAGGTTTTGATATGTTGTATCTCTAGTTTCCTTCATTTCAAGTTTTTGTTATTTAATTTCATCATTTACCAAAAAGTCATTCAGAAGGAATTTGCTTAGTCTCCATGTTTTTGTGTAGTTTTGAATGTTCTCCTCATGCATTGATTTGTAATTTTATTTCACCATGGTCTAAGATCTTAAGATACTTGATATTATTTTTATTTTTTGATTTTATTGAGGCTTCCTTTATGACTAAGCATATGGCCAATTTTGGAGAATGTTCATGCACAGGTGAGAAAAATGTATATTCTGTGGCTGATAGGTAGAATGTTCTGTAAATGTCTATTAAGTCCACTTAGCCTATAGTCCAGTTTTAGTCCAGAGTTCCTTTGTTGATTTTCTGCTTTAAGGATCTCTCTAGTGCTGTCAGTGGGGTGTTAAAATCCCCCACTATTATTGTATGGTTATATATCTCTTTTCTTAAGTCTAGTACTTGTTTTCTAAATCTGTGTGCTCCAGTGTTGAGTACATATATACTTAGGATAGATATATCTTCTTGTTGAACTGAACCCTTTATCATTATTTAATGACCATCATTCTCTTGTCTTCTTTTTTACTGTTGATTTAATGTCTGTTGTATCTGATATATATATATAGCTACTCCTGCTCATCGTTTTTTGCTTGCATGGTATGTCTTTTTCCATCCCTTTACTTTGAATTTGTGGGTATCCTTACCTGTTAGGTAGATCTCCTGTAGGCAGCAAATGATTGGATCTTATGTTTTTAATCCAATTTGTCACTCTGTATGTTTTAAGTGGGGCATCTAGGCTATTTATTTTCAAAGTTAATATTGATAGGTGAGGTTTTATACCTATCATAATGTTGTTACCTAGTTGTTTTGTAGTCTCATTTGTGTAACTGCTTTATAGGATGTGAGCTTTGTATTTATGTGTGCTTTTATCATGACCAGTATTGTCTTTTTGTTTCCATGTTTAGAATTCCTTTGAGCTCTTCTTGTAGGGCTAGTCTAGTAGTGACAAATTCCCTTAGCATTTGCTTGTCTGGGAAATACTTTATTTCTCTTCCATTTATGAAGCTCATTTTGGCAGAATATAAAACTCTGGGCTGGCATTTTTTGTCTTTAAGAAACCTGAAGATAGGCCTCGATCTCTGGCTTACAAGGTTTCTCCTGAGACATCTGCTGCTAATCTGATGGGATTTCTATTATAGGTGATTTGATGCTTCTCTGTTTTTAAGATTTTTCCTCTCATGTTGACTTTGGATAGTCTGATAACCATACAACTTGGTGATGTTCATCTTATAAAGTATCTTCCATATGCTCTCTGAGCTTTTTGTATCCGGATTTCTACACCTCTGGCAAGACCAGGGAAATTATCCTGAATTTTCCCTCAAATACACTTTCCAAAACTTTTGCTTTTTATATCTCATTATTCATAGGTTTCGTTGTTTTACACAATCTCATATTTCTTGAAGGTTGTGTTTTTAAATACATTTTTTCAAATTTTTATATGACTAGGTTAATTCAAAAGATTTCCCTTCAAGTTCTGAAAAACTCTTTCATCTTTTATAGTTTATTATTAGAGCTTTCAATTAAAGTAATTTGAAGTTCCCTCAGTGAATTTTTCATTTCCAGAAACTCTCTCTCTCTCTTTTTTAACAGCTATCTCATCTTTCATATCCTAAATCGTTTTTTCTTATTGCTTTGTGTTCGTTTGGAAATTTTTCTTTTTTCTTTGTGTTAGTTTTCTTGGATCTCATTGAGTTTCCTTATAATTCATATTTGGAATTCTTTGTCATTTTAGAATTGCACTTTTGTTAGGATCCACTGCTAGAGAGCTAATATGATCCTTTGAGGGTGTTGCAATACTGATTTTTCTAAGTGCCAGAGTTCTTATATTGTTTTCTTCTCATCTGGAGAAGTTGCCACTTTTTACTTTTGAATTTTCTTTTGTTTGGGAGGGACTTGTTTCCCCCGAGGATGGTACTGTTGCATATGCTGGGTAGGGTCCTTTGGCTTTGCCTCTTTGTGCTTTTAGTGGGCCAAGTCTCTGTATGAATTCCTTGGTTATAGATATCCTTAGTATAGTGGCTTTCTCAAATGCTGGTTGTTTGTAGGTTTTACTACTAGTGTACTATGAGTGTGTGCAGGCTCATTTTCTGTGAAAGAGAAGGGGAGCTGAAGGTCTTGGGAGGATTATCTTGTTCCCCAGGGCTGTACAATTCTGTCAGCAGGAATTACATTGGGTTGTGCAGTTCACTCTACAAGCCCATAGGTGGTACTTGTGAGTAAGAGCTGACTTAGGGCTATACAATGGTGTCAGAAGTTGTAACGGGTTGTGCAGGTTGGCCTCCCCACCAGTAGGTGATACTTTAGGAGAGAGGCAGCTGTGTTGGTGGCAGTGAAATTTTACTTGCCCTTTTTTAATCAGGAGAATTTCTGGGGTGTCCCTGGTAATGGGCAAGGCCATGATGCTCTCTGAGGTCCTTGTCCAATGTTCCACCAAGGTGCCTGAAGGTGACAAAGCTGAGTGGGCTAGGTCAGGCAAGGCTGTGACCTGGTGAATGCAAATGTTGATTACAGTGGGGTTAGGATCAACAGCCAGGCCACTTGGGCTACCCTCTAGGGAGGGGCAGAGGCACCTGTCTTGCACCAAGATATACTCAGAGGAGTGACCCAGAGTTTTCAGCATATCAGGTGGCACTGGGCCACACCTAGGTCTCACATCGCAAATCCAGAGGGTCTCCCTGTGATATCCAGCCACTGGCAGTAGCCAGAACAGTTAGGTTAACTCCCAAGCAGTCTATGTGTTGATCCCTGAGCTGCTCCAGGCTGCAAGAATCCCTGTCTGTGATAGATAGCATGGCTATCAGGCCACACCCTCTCAGTCCATTCTCATGAATGGAGGGGCAACCAGCCCCCATGACACAACAGGGACCTACAACATGATGTTTTCTGTGTTCTGATAGTGGAGGCTCCTCCTTGGTTTGATATCAGATCTCAAATCTGATCTCCATGCCACTAGACTGGTTCTCTGGTTTGTTGGACTTAAGCTTTGGCTGTGATAGGGAGGAGTGAATCACTCCTAGGCCACCACTAAAACATGCAGATGAAGCAATGGTGGCTATGCTGTGGGTGCCCCGCTGCAGGAATGACGAGGCAGGCAGTCTTGGGAGGGATAGGCAAGCATGGGTTATGTGGTTCTAATGTACTTTGTTCTGCATCTATGGGAGTAGAAGCAGTCTTTGAGGTGCATGAGACTGTTGTGCCTCTGCTCACTCCTCAGCCTGGCAGATAGCAGCAGCAGCTTAGGGCAGAATGCAGAGCCCTGGGGGATGGGCTCCCACAACTGTGCTTTGCTGCAGTTGTTCAGCACATGGAAGCCTACTGGGGGTCCAGGTGAGTTCAAGCAGTGGCTCTGCATGGTCACCAGGCGCTTCCTCAGACAGTCTAGAGATCTAGGGTGGTCACAAAACTCTTCTGTAGTTAAAATAGAAGCAAGAATATGAAGTCCTGGGGTTCCTTCACTTACCTACTCCTTGGATCTGGGCCCAGAGAATGGTCCTGGTGTCCAAGCAGGAAGCTCTGCTTCCTCCCTCTTCATTCCTGGTGCCTCCCATCATCTCTCTGCTAAATTTCAGTGTTATCTCTTGGAAGATCTATTTGATTGTGTAGATTTATGTGATATTTTGTTTCCTCTCTGTGGAAGAGGCACGTCATAGCTCCACCTAGTCAGCCACCTTGAACCTTTTCTCTCACATTTTTTTCTAGTTTTTTTAAAATTATTTTTATTTATTTTTATTTTTATTATACTTTAAGTTCTAGGGTACCTGTGCACAACGTGCAGGTTTGTTACATATGTATACATGTGCCACGTTTAAGCTATTAATGAAGACATAAAGGACTGCAAGTTGGTTAAACCAGTTTCTAGACTTATTCTATTCGCATTTGGCAAATGCTGCAATTCTTTTTCAAAACAATAAATAGCAATATAGTTTTATAAAGATTTTGCTAACTTAATTTCTTTGTATTAAAGGCATAAAGATATCACTTGATGGTCTAAAGAAAATAATATTGAGTACTTGTCATACTTCTGTTATGAGGCCCTGTTACAAGGATTAGCATGTACTACCTCAATCCTCAGAAAAGCTTCAGTTTTATAGGCTCAATTATGATATCCATTTTACAGGTCTGTTAAATGAGATAAAGGCAAGGTAATTTGTTCAAGCTCAAAGCTCAAATCTAGACTTGAATCCAAGCAGTTTGACTCTAGCATATACTCCTGGTAAGTAAAATCAAAATCTAAGGAACATGCGGTAAGCAATCTGGGGCAGGAGGAGTGCAGGAATTTGCAGACTCTAAGGTCCAAACAAGGAGAATAAGATGCAGAAATTCTGTAAAAACACACTATAGGCAGTGAGGATTGCATTTCAAATTGCAGCCATCCAAATAATTTGTAAAATGGCAAGTCTTTGCTACCTGTCCCCCCACTGAATTTATAAATGTGATTTGTATATTATTAGATATAACATTTAATTGATTTTATATATGTATATTTTTATGTTTTTAAATTTTATTTTTTTTAATATTAAAGGATCTTATAATATGGATGTGATTCTTTACAGCTGATGTAGAAATTCTTTTGATGGTAGGTTAGTATATACAATCATGAGAGAGATTGAGATTTGTATATTTTTATGTTATTTTCTTTCAGGGTGTCCTTTCCAATATGACAGACCATATTCTTGAAGAACATTATCACAAATTTTGTTAGTGAAGAAATATTGGTGTTAAAATTTATATTTTTATATGAAATTATCTTTAACCATCACACTTTAAAGATCGTTTTGCTGGATAATAAATACTAGATTGACGGTTATTTTCTCTTAGCACTTTAAAGACACTATGCTATGCATGTATGACTTGCATTGAAACTTTGTGAAGTTTTCTATCAATAGTAATCATGGCTTCACTGTAGTCTTCATTTCCTAGGCTCAAACATTCCTGCCACCTCAACCTCTTCAGTTGCTGGGATTACAGGTACATGCCACCACACTTGAGTAATATTTTTTTTATTTTTAATTGTTTTTGTAGAGACATGGTCTCACTGCGTTTCCTAGGCTGCTCTCCAACTTCTAGGCTTAAGCAATCCTCCTACCTTGGTCTCCCAAAGTGCTGCGATTACAGGTGTGAGCCACCATGCCTAACCCCATTTCACTTCTTTATTCAGCCTTTTCTAAGACACTATTTAACATAACAGTTAAGTTTTATCTTTCTATTTTTAAAAGGATTTTACTGTCTTATTGTGATAATCTCTACCATGCTTTTTAAAATTGCATCTCTCATTTAGTTCTTTGGATATTTTATATAATATCTAAGGTATTAGCACCTCTAGATTTGCTGATTTTTGCTTTTGCTGACTCATAATAGGTTAGTTCTATTAATTCTTGTTACTTGTAGTTTAGGAGCTCATCTTTCATTGCATGTCATTTGTGGGAGTCCTAAAGGCATAATTGGGGATGCTTTCTTAGAAAGAGAATGCAAAAATGATTCTCTGTGGAGTACTTCCAAATTGAGAACACTTTAACCTCCTTTGAGGGTTCCTGTTTCAACGTAGAATTTTCAGGTTTAGATCCACTACCTTAATAGAAGTCCAAGGCTCTGTCTATATAATGCAGCATAGACACTGGCTTCAATCTCAGGACAACACCATTTTATTCTTACCAGTCATAGCTTGCTTGCTGCTGTGGTTTCAACTTGCTGGTGTGTGTGTGTGTGTGTGTGTGTGTGTGTGTGTGTGTGTGTGTGTATGTGTTTTGCATTTAATCCAGTGTTTAGTTGAGTTTTATCCTTAAGAGCAACCACTTTGCTTACTTACAAAGACAAATCGGTGGGCTTTTTTTTTTCTTTTTTTTCTTCCTTCCTTCCTTCCTTCTTTCTATATTTCTATTCATTTATTTATTTTTTATCTTGCCACTTAAATTAGATGCAAGAACCAGCAGTAGCAGGAACCAGCAGTATGAGCATCAGCTGGAAACTTGTTTGCACTGTAGAATTACAGGTTACAGAGGAAATATTCTAAATCAGAATCTGCATTTTTAACAAGATTCCTGGGTGACTTGAATACACTTTAAAGTTTGAGAGTCATAGCTCTAATAGACTCTTACAATGTGTATTCGATATTTTAAGAATGTCTGAATAAAAATTGAGGTTTGGGTAGACTTCTTGCAACATATTCTTAGTAGTCATTTCTACTTTCAGTACAATTTTTTTATTGTGCGTCAATACAATTTTTTGAAGTGAAAATGGTTTTTCAGTTTTTCAGATGGAGGTGGTTCAAAGAAAAACAAGAGGAGCTATATTTAAATACAGTCAATAAGGTTTGCAGCTCTAGAATTAGAAGGCTCAACTGGAGCTGAAATTTATGAGCTTGCAGAAATTAAGTGATTTTTCTCAAGTTCACGTAGCTTGTAACTCAAAAGCCAAGTTCTGAATGCTGGTATTCTAACTTAAAAGTCAGCGTTCCTGTGATCCCAGCACTTTGGGAGGCCGAGACGGGCGGATCACGAGGTCAGGAGATCGAGACCATCCTGGCTAACACTGTGAAACCCCGTCTCTGCTAAAAAATACAAAAAACTAGCCAGGTGAGGTGGTGGGCGCCTGTAGTCCCAGCTACTCAGGAGGCTGAGGCAGGAGAATGGCGTGAACCCGGGAGGAGGAGCTTGCAGTGAGCTGAGATCCGGCCACTGCACTCCAGCCGGGGCGACAGAGTGA
>NC_045435.1:10375525-10398823 GCF_002776525.5 Piliocolobus tephrosceles
AAAAAAAAAAAAAAAAAAAAAAAAAAGTCAGCGTTGTGCCACCATGTCACATCCCACTAGTTGTTGGGCGTAACTGAAATACATGTATTTTCAAGTTTTTATGTGCCATCTAGGTATCATCTTTTAAGGAAACAAAATACGCCATCTCAATATGCCACTTTGGAATACTGATTATTTTGAGCTGAAGGTACTTGAAAAATAGCAAATGCAGGGAGAGGCTTTCTCTGAATCCCGCCCCCCCCCCCCCCCCCCCCCCCCCCCCGTCTGCCTAAAGACAGATCCTTTGAAAGAAACTCAATTGTCATAAATCTCCTCCTGGGGAATTTCGTCAACCAGGGAAGATTGACTCTTATCAGAGGAGAGAAGACTGGAAATTGACACCACACGGAGACAAACTTTGTCACAAGATATCATATGTCCCATCTGTTCTTCTAAGGGCCCATCATCTTTCTTAAAAATCACCTACTCTCCCCTAGATAACCTACATTCCTTTCCCCTTCTTCTATTAGGATGAATATGAGATCTCAAATTTTACCACATTTTGGGTATTCACTGTTTCCTGTGATGCCCCTCTGCACATAGTAATAGTTAAGAAATTTTTATATTTTTCTTGTCGATCACCCTTATTGTCACTTTCTTTCATAGACCCAGCTTTCAAACCTAGGAGGATAGAGGGAAAGTCTTTCCTGCCCATCACCTCTCTGCACTCTGCTGACTTTAGGGAAAAGCAATTAAAAAAAAAGGAAAAAGAAAAAAAATCTGCCAATTTTATTCCTAATTTCTAATTAAATACAAAAACAAAAGTCAACATTTATTTTTCCTATATTTTTGTAGAGTTCAAAAATGTATGTTTTGGCCCAATTAAACTTAGTCCATATGAGATTAAAATGAATTAGTCATTTCTATTTTGGTGACATAATTAAAAGAAAGAGTGACATATTCAATTTTATCTCATATGCAATGATATAATGCTAAACACTTGGAAAAGTCAGTAAATACAATGTCATTCAACTTTTATTTTTTTCTTATATGCCTGGTTAAACATTTTAAATTGGCAATTTATAAAATAATAAATATAAATATTTTAAAATTTTGATTAATGTGCTCAGTTATGTTGAAAACTTTAAGATAAACATCTCTAAATTTAGATGCTTGGACCATAATAATTTGTTCCATGCTATTATTTGAAATTTCTACCGTCATTCATTTTGGTAGTATTCTACTTGTTGATTTTTTTTAATCTGTAAATTTGAAAATTAAAAAAAAAATAACATGATGTATTTTTCTTACAGTGCAATAGTTTTTTTATCTAACATAGTTACTGCTTCTTCCATCTTTAATAATAAAGTATAAGCATAATAGTATTATTTAGGGGAATTATCTTAATAATCATGATTTTACTTGGCTAGTTCTTCAAAATCAAATCTAACATGAAGATCTTGAAAGCACTTTCTCATATTTCAGAATAGATGACCCTTGATTTCTCTCAACTATTTTCAACCCTGATTGCACTCAAGGACCACCTGGGCAGATCTGTACATACACTGTAGCCACAACACTTATAAAATCAACTACTTCTGAATCTCTTGAGTGTGGGTCCCTATATCATTAAAGGCTCCCTATATGATTCTCACATTTATCTACAACTAGAAACTACTAATTTGTCTTATTAAAGTTTCTAAAACAATTATGCTAAAAAAAAAATGAAAGAAACTAAATTTATAGCTTCAGAAATAGTATATTGAAAGAGTTGCTATTTTCACATGTTGATATTTTATTAAGTTGGAGAATCTCATTTGGATACTAAATAAAATGCATATGAAATATAAATCTCATCAAATCTCTTCATTTGCTTTTAACTGGCCTCTGACTCTGCAGTCATATTTTGCAGCATGTTACATTTATGTAGGCTCTTTTTTTCTTTTCTAATTTCACGAAAACAAACAGTGGCAAAATCAATTTCCTTTACTTTCAATATGTTTACTTTTCTAAAGTCACCCACTGAACTGCTAATAGAATTTTACATATCATACTCATATCATTAATCTACTATGCAATCAATAGCTTGAATTATGTTGATAAACTTAAAAGGATAAAACTTAGAATTCCCTACTGAGAACAAATTAAACTCATTACTGGAGAAGACACTTGACTTCTTTGATCTCCTAGGTGGTATAGAGATTCATATGATATTCTCATCACTTTTGTACTGTTAACATATCAATTATTAAACAAATATTTTCATACGAGTTACAAAAGGGAGCACCATTATGCCATTCCAGAATAGAAAACATCAAGAAGGATATTTCTGATTTCCTGGTCTATATATTCAGATATATTTTACAAAATGCATTGTAACTATGTTTGCACATTAGCATTAGGCATATGGATATTTTACGATAATTGTAACGTTATCTCTGAACACTTGAAAGTAAGCTTTTACAGCCTCTAGGGTCATTCTAAATGTTTGTGTCAATTGCATATTTTTCTAATAAATATTTGTTGAAAATTCTGATGAATTAATTTTTTTGTAGGAAAACAGAAGACAAAGCATATGTGAACAAAATACTTTTGAAAAAGCTGGCTATAAGTCTTTTACATCAACTTACTCTTTCAATGGTTTCTAATTGATTTACATATCTTAAAAAACCTTGTTGCTTAAGCTTTGAGCAACTTTTGTTTGTCAAACATTGACTGTACCAAATATAGATGGCTTAACCCAGTATTTCAGGCCAAACATAAATCACTTTCCTACTTTGCCTCTCTATTTCAGTCATATGACTCCGGCTGCTCACTCTCATAGGACGTCATGCACCTATGATCTATGTCCACTATCTCATCAGAAAATTCTGAACCTTTACCAACCACTGGAAGCTCTTAAGAACACTAGTTATCCTTTACTTTCCATTCTATCATTTAGGGACTCATTTAATATTCTATTTTAAAATTGTATATATGCATATGACATTTTTTAGCACTGTTATGCTGTAACAAGAGAGTAAAATGTTACCTCGAGTGGCTAGAGTTCAGTATCTTCAAAGGCAAACACTGTTTTCTCTATTTTATTAATTTATATCGATTGAATTTAGTAGCAAGCTTCGCCCTAGGTGAATGCATACTTTGATTAGTTTTTGTAGATTTACTTTCGTTGCCTACATATACACTTCACTACAGGACAATATTCTTCTACTCCAAGCCACATTCTTGAGGGGATGTAGAATATTCTATAATTGTCCCTTTGTTCAGCTTTGTATTCTCAATTGAGTAAAGTAATTAGACAAATTAATATTTTAGGATTGTAAACTGGTAATAGCTAAATGTGTTAAGCCCTGAAAGGTGTGCTGTGATGTTAGAGGATATTTTTTCATAATGTCCTTTCAGGCAGGAACACAAGCATGTGGAAAATAGCCGAGAAAAAGAAAACATATCAATAACTCCTTAAATATCATCATGTAAGGAGCGATCTACTTTACTAACACAGACTTCTTAATACAGGAGTAAGACATTTAAAAAGACTAAGCTGAATGAATGATTTTACAGTTTTTCACCTCCCATTATTTAGGATTCCACCCAAATCAAATAGTCCAAATATGAAAAGAACTTTAAAAATAACATTTGATATTCAACACTTTAATCAACCCTCAGTGCCTCTCCTGGAAAGTACAGTATGTGTATACAAAACCTTGAAACAGTCCCTGACACATGGCAAGTGCTCATTAAATACCTGCTTTATGAATTAATAAATATATGCATTGATTTTAAACTAGATAAGTGCTTTGTAAAGCAAAGGATCTGAATGCTGTAATTTTAAAATATATGTGTATATATTTGTTGTCTTTATTACCAAACTAATCTGAGGGCTGGCTTCTTTGAATAGTACAACAACATTCACAGGTTTTTCACGCATGGGTAATATTACATTATTCTAGTGTCATATATACAACTTACAAGTTTATACACTTTAAATTTACCTAATCTGTTTTTTTCATCCTTAGTGGAAGACATAATAGATTTGGTTTGGTTTTGTTTCTAACATGGCGGGTCATTTAGGTTATGATTGAAACCATAAAAGGCTGTTTGCCTGCTGTGGCTGACTTCCTAACATACAACCTGTATAATAATGTATAAACAGACAGCCAAACAGTTTGATCAAGATCAAAAGTTTCTAGCTTATTATTTTTAGCAATAACAGTACAGCAAGATGAAAATGTGCATTTCTCTACATGTCTGGACTGAGTGGGAACTTTCTGATCCTTTCTGCTGTGGCCAATTTCTTGGCAGATTGCCTAGATAATACACAAGGCATCTGTTCGGGTCATTTTTAGTCATCCACTTGTAAATAAGGTCATGTGTACATAATTATCCTTTCTTGGAAGAAAGAAGTAATTGTGATAAATATAATGCAAGAAATAAATATAATAAAAATTCACAGATTTTTCCAATACCTCATAATTACTTATTATTTTACTAACAAATCTGGCACGAAAAAACTCCTATTACAATTGTTTTACATTTGTTACTGCTTTGGTTCAATTTAACCATTATTATGAGTAAGGAATATTCTAAGTATGCCTTGATCTGTTCCTATTTTTTATACAGTACCTTGGGGGATATTGACAAGGGTGTATTAGGTATCTATCTCTCTATCTTCTATCATCTATCCATCCATTTCTTTATGAACCCGTGCATATATTACTACCATTTATATTTCAAAAATCTCCATTCATACCACTGTATACATTCATATAATATAGACTTCTGTATATTTTACATTACATATCTAAAAGTTAAGCAACGCATGCATTTGTAGAATTAATTTAGATAATTTTCCTTTTCTAAATACGAGTTCTTTTTCTTCTCTGCTATGGCAATTTTAATCTGCCACTGTAGTATCAGAGTTTCTACAGATATAAATCAACTGCACTATTGATTTCTCCTGATGGAATAATGAAATAATTAACTGCTGAATGATTAAAGATCACTTTGTGTCAATTAAATGGCACAGGAATGGTTACAATACAATAATTATAACTATAATAATTTCTTCAGCAACATATCATCCAAAATACAAATTTTAGCTCTTCTCACTAGGATAGAAATATAGTTTGTTTATAATAAGGGTGAATCACGGTAGAATAAGTGAAATACTTTTCACTTTTAACGGATCTAGGTAAGTATACATAGCTCAGAATAAGCATAGTCTTGTTAGAAGTTTTATGTAATCCAATTATTCAAGTCTACATTCCTTAATATTCCCCTAATGTCAGATGAACTAATGTGCATATCGGCATGAGAATAGCTAAAGAACTTGTCTAACTGGAAAAATGTATCAATAGGCTAGGAAACAAACTAGGATGTGTATAAGTGGAAATTTTATAATTCAGGCTGTAAAGTCTGTTTAAGGAAATGGATATATTTTAACAGGTGCAGAAAAATGACAAAAATAGCATTCAGGACAGTCATAAAATGTGTCAATTAGAAATATTTGTATAATTAAATAGAATATAGATATTAAAAAAACAAAATCATTAACATGATTCTATAAAAACTGGATTAAACCTGAATTATGACCAAACCAATTTACAATAAAAGCAAATTGAATTTAACTACCATATGTAGAAGAATTGTGAAATCCAGGTTGGCAGATGGTAACTAGAGAACAAATGAAGAAAAAGAGAAAAAAACAACCCTGAGATGGTAAGAGCATGTAGGAAGGGTACCTAGAATACTGCAGACATGTGCATAACCCAAGAGAGAAAATATCAAAGGTTGATATCAGAAATGAGTGATAGTTACATGTACTGTCACTACCACCACCCAAGAAAAAAAGAAATAATTTTACCAACAAAATGCACTTTGAGAGATACTTAATAATATTTATTTTGATCATATGAGAGACTTTGAAGTTCCATTTTAGTTTGTACAAAGACTATTCCTTGACAGAACTCTAGTTAAGCTCCTTGAGTTCCACCAGGGCATCTTCTCAAGAACCCAATTGTAGCAAGAATGCTGTATCAGTTTAGCCAGAACGCCCCACCCTCAATATCTGATAGTCTTCAATATCTGACCAAAGCCCTCATCTCTCACTGTCTCTCAGGTAATATCTGATCACCCTGACCTGCCTTCTGTGGAAATCCTGATAGTCAGTTCAGCAAGAATTACTCTACTTGATTAGCAATTTCACATCTACCAACTCCCCAACCCTGCTGTTCCTTGGCTATGAATTCCCTTATTTCTTGTCTACAGAGTTGAGCTCAGTCTCTCTCTCCTACTGCAAAACTCCACTGCAGTATTCCTACACCTATTACTATAATCCCAAATAAAGTCTGCCTTACTGTTTTAACGAGTGTTAGAGAAAATTGTTTTTAACAGTGATGCACATAATTAACACAGAATTTACCACTGTGACTTTTTTTTTTTTTTTTTTTTGCTCACTGCAAGTTCCACCTCCTGGGTTCACGCCATTCTCCTGACTCAGCCTACCAGGTAGCTGGGACTACAGGCGCCTGCCACCACGCCTGGCTAATTTTTTCATGTGTTCTTGGTAGAGACGGGGTTTCACCATGTTAGCCAGGATGGTCTCCATCTCCTGAGCTCGTGATCCGCCCGCCTTGGCCTCCCAAAGTGCTGCGATTACAGGCATGAGCCACTGCGCCTGGCCCCACCACTGTACTTTTTACACAAAGGAAGTGATGTCTCTGTTACTATAGACAGGTGATTCTAATGAGGACTAGGTTGGGTACAGTGGCTCACGCCTATAATCCCAGAACTTTCAGAGGCCAAGATGAGCAGTTCTAAACCAGCTTGGGCAATATGATGAAATCCCATCTCTACAAAAAATACATTAATCAGCTGGGTGTGGTGGTGCACACCTGTAGTTCCAGCTATTTGGGAGGCTGAGGTGGGAGAATCATTAGAGTCTAGGAGGCAAAGGATGCAGAGAGCTGAGGTCACATCACTGCACTTCAGCCTAGGTGACAAAGGGAGACCTTGTCTCAAAAAAAAAAAAAAAGACATAAAAATTCAGGTAGTAGAAAGAAAAGTGTAAAAATACCTAAAACTGGGGTCAGGCACAGGTGGTGGCCTGTAATCCTACCACTTTGGGAGGCCAAGGTGAGCAGATCACTTGAGGCCAGGAGTTTCAGACTAGCCTGGCTAACATACATAGCAAAACCCTGTCTCTACTAAAAATACCAAAATTAGCCAGGCATGGTGGCTCTGTGCCTGCGGTTCCAGCTACTCAAGAGGTTGACACACGAGAATCACTCGAAGCTGGGAGGTGGAGGTTGCGGTGAGCAGAGATCGTGCTACTGAACTCCAGCATAGGCGACAGGGCAACAGAGTGAGACACTATCTCCAAAAACAAACAACAACAACAAAAAAAAAAAAACCCAAAAATGTACATTTTGCAGTGTCTAAGTTTAGAATGTTTCTACACCCAACAAGCTAAATACCCAGTATTATAATCGAACAGATAGGCCTAAGAGCAAACTAAAAGCTAAAAGTAGATCCAACGTTCGACCCAGCAATCCCACTACTGGTACCTACCCAAAGGAAAAGAAGTCACAATGTCAAAAAGACACTAGCATGCATGTGTTTATAACAGCATAATTTACAAGTGTAAACATATGGATTCAGTATAATTGCCTATCAACTGATAAATATGGTACATATATACCATAGAATTCTACTCAGCCACAAAAAGAATAAAATCATGCCTTTCGCAGCAACTTGGGTGGTACTGGAGAGCATTATTTTAAGTGAAGTAACTCAGGAATCAGAAACCAAATACTGCATGTTCTCACTTGTAAGTAGGAGCTGAGCTACGGGTATGCGAAGACATATAGAGTGGTAGAACGGACACTGGAGACTCAAGTGGCGAGGTTGAGAGGGGGATGAGAGATGAAAAACTACCTACTGGGTACAGTGTACACTACTCAGGTGATAGGTGCCATAAAATCCCACACTTCATGTCCATACATCTATGCAACTAAAAGTCATCTGTACTCCTAAAGCTACTAAAATTTAAAAAAATTTAAATATTGAATTTCACAGCTCTTTCATCCAGATCACCACAGAATTGTCCTGATGGGATTCAGGACACACTCTTCCCAAATAATGGCACCCTGGAAGCTAAAGAATTTGAGAAAACAGGAGAAGCAGGAAGTTCATTTTATTTATTTATTTTTTTCCAGAGTCTTGCTCTGTCACCTAGGTTGGAGTGCAGAGGGGCGATTTCGGCTCACCTCCGCCTCCCAGGTTCAAATGATTCTCCTGTCTCAGCCTCCTAAGTAGCTGGAACTACAGGCATGCACCACCGCGCTCAGCTAATTTTTGTATTTTTAGTAGAGACGGGGTTTCGCCATGTTGACAAAGCTGGTCTCGGAACTCCTGACCTCAGATGATCTGCCCGTCTTGGCCTCCCAAAGTGCTGAGATTAGAGGCGTGAGCCACAGTGCCCAGCCAGCAAGTTCATTCTCTTGCCCCAGCCCTTTTCCCATGAAGCAGGTCATAAAACCTAGGAATAATTTCCTGAACATCCCTTGAAGATCGTAAGAGCTTCATTTGAGAGGTGCCCACCCTTTACTTGGTGGAAAGGAAAATCCTTATCAGTGAAGACACAGAAGTACAGAGTAAAGGTCTTGCAAAATTCCCTCCCAGTTTATTACCATTTGATCATATCCCTTTGTACAATTACATTTCTCCCTGACTGCTGTCCACTCTCAGCAAACTTAACATAAAAATACATAAGTTTAACTATTGCTTGGGTCTTTATTTCCTTAAGAAGGCTTCTGTGTCATGTAAAACCTATTAAATGAATTTGTATGTTTTTCTCTTGCTAATCTATTTTTTGTTCTAGGGACCTCAGCCATGAATCTAGGATGGGTGAGAAAAAGTTATTTCTCCCTACCCTGCAGTCTTTTTCCTTGGTTATTATTGTATGCTTAAGTTTTAATTTTTTCTTTCATTTCCCAATTAGATCTAAGTGTTTTTCTTTTCTTTTTTCTTTTTTGCCTTCTCCCTTTGCCTCCTTCCATTGGTCCATCTTCTTTATGCTCTTACTGTAGTGGTTTTTAATAAACTAATATTGATCATTTGAATATCTGCAGAACTGAATTAATAAGCTAGTTTTAGTTCAAATGAATTTAATTAGGTTCTCCTGTATTACTACTTCAAATTCTTTTTTTTTTTTACACAGATAAAGTCTCTGAGTTTCCATCATTCCTTAGTGCAGAGTACAAAGGAGAACAAATGTAACATTCATAAGAACCTAGTAGCAGTTATTTGAGTGTAATGGGAATTAATTTGTCATCTTTTGGTGTGGCATATCTAAAATCCTAGGAGAAAACTATTTACTAGTGACACATTTATAAATTGTTTCTTACTATGCTTCTTCATGTAATTATTTGGAGGTAGTTTTGTGGAGTTATATTGTCATTTGTGCTAAATGCCAAGAAGTCTTGGATAAATTTTACTCTTTCATTTTGCTTGTTGGATTGAAACTGTTGTTCAGAAAAGTGGGAAAATTACTGTTTTCTTCTGCACTGGGAGAATGTGGGCTGAAACCTCACACCTGGAGATACCTATTCTGGGCTGTGCTCCAAGCTCCCAGTTCTGTGTTGTGGATTCTGATTCAAGAGAACTACAATCCCCTGGCCATTAGAATCAGGTGGGGGTAATAACTTGTTAATATGGCCAGTAGGTCTAAATCAATAAGTCCCAAGCCTAGGTCAAGGAAAGAAACTGCAGTAACTTTCCAAATGTTTAAGAGCCCAGCAATACTGTAAAGGATAACAAATTGCCTTCTAAAGTAGTAGGAAATCGCATATCTGCATCAAGATAGGCTTTTGTCTTGTAATCACAGACTTGAATGCTAGCCTCCTTGCCATTTGATCTTGAATAAGTCTCATTTTGTAATCTATTCACTAAACCAAAGCACAGTGGGATGTGTGTCTCTGATTGAAGCCATTTCTCAGTCTTCTACAAAGACAAACTACATCAATGGTCTTTACTTCTGTCCTTTTACAATAAAAAGAATACTCTAAAACAATCTGAAAGCATTTAAAACTAGGTTTGAAATTCAGTGAAAGAAGGGTGTGTGTGTTTTTGAGACTATCTTCTGGGCTATTTAGTCAGCAACCTGTAATTTAATTAATAATCAAACACCTGTTTGAGTATTATTGTCTGAAAATATTTATTTTATTTCAATAATTTATAAATTTATCCACGTAATTCTAATAATTTTTAGTCGTTTTTCTATTTCTCTTGGAAGAAGGAGAGAATAACCTGGTAACTATTCTAAATTTAGAAAAATTAAGATACCAAAAAATAATCTGCTCTAATTGTTACAAGCCAGAGACAAATCAAAACAGCTCCATGTTTCCTCTCAATGAATATCTGCACTTATTCTTGCATTCTAGGGAAAAAGAAATCCAAAATACGTATAGTGATAACAGATGTGATCTTAAATTTTACAGAAATATTTATATTTATTTATATGGTAGCAGAATATTTCAATTTCATATTAGCATAACTGGAAAAAAAAACAGCCTTGTTGAACTGAGTGAGCTTCTTCTATAAAAGTATTCTGTACTTAATGCAATATGCCAGAAACAATCAATAGAAGCGTGTTTCAATATATATCCTAAATAAATTCTTCCTTAGCTAAAGGTTAATGCTTGTCCTGAAACAGCTTAAGACATTTAGTTCAAAGAGGAAAATAATATCCCTTCTAGTGGTATTTCCTAAATAAACACAAAACAAGCAGGGCATTAGTTTCCTCTGTCTTTAAATCTGATAGCCCAAAGGCATGTATGTTTGTAAGAGTCCTTTATGATATCCTGCATTTCTCTAAGTAATATTGCTTGACTTTTTCCTGTGAGGTAAAATCCTTCCTTTGGTACTTAGGGGGTCAAGCTGCTCCCAATTAAAATTTGTGAGGCCTTAAAAAAGTGGGCCAGTCACTGTATTTTAGTAATTATGCTTCCAGCAAGTCAAAAGATAGATCTGGAACTGCTCATGCCCCTTGCTGGCATTTGATACCCAACCTTAAAATTTCTGAGGTCAATAATGACAGGCAGAAACATCTCCTGGGGCTGTTACTAGGCTTTAGTAACTCTTGGGGTTAAGCACACATTTCTGCATTTATTTTGCCAAGATGATTGAGACGGTCTCAGAATCACTGAATTTTGCATTTTTCTATATCTAGAAGCTCTGCTGAGGTTGGGATGGGATAGACACAAGGAAGACTGGTTGCCTGTCTTCAAAATAACATCCACCAGTGAGTCTGCTTAAGGTAATTTGTGACAAGGTATTTATTAACTTCGCTCTAATCTAGAAGATATTAGAGGAAGTGGTGAAAGCAAGACTACGAAAAAATTGAGAAAGGTAATCCAGGTTAACATCTTACTTTTTAAATTTATTTATTTATTTATTTTTAAACAGAATGCCTCTCTAATCATTTAGGACAAACTTTTCTGTATGCCTGTGATGGCCAAAATTGATCACAACTCTATATTTAAAAATGCAAAATCCTTAGTAAAGTACTCAAATTTATCTTTCAAGATACTGAGTTTATTGTCTTCATTCCTCCTTAATTTTCCTCTTGGTGATGATCAGATTAACACTGAGATGCATATCGAAAAAGATGTCTCGTTATGGTGTCAATATAGTTGGCATTAAATGTTATTTGGGATTGATTCTAAACTATATGGGGTCAATAAAGAAACAGACTTCAGCATATACATATAAAGCATTTCATATGTATATAATAAGTTACAATCCTGTTCTCTTGCTTCCAATTACATTGATTAGAATTGTAGCAATTAGTTAATTTTTTGTGGGAACTAAATGAGCAGAACATAAATGTTGGTTTATTAACAGGATATAAATGCATTCCATAGAAATAAAGCATTGCTGGTTCTCATGGATTTAGTGCTGGGAACTGGGAATCTGTCAAGGATCAGAGAAACTACTCAGGAGATCTCTCTCTCTCTCTCTCTTTCTCTCTCTCTTTCTGCCTCTCTGGCAGTGTATGCTGCTAAATGTTTAACAATTCTCAGGGACAGGAGGCTCTGATTTGGAGCATCCTATAAGTTCCATGGTGTAAGTACATCACTATGGCTGATTTCAAGTCACTTGACCACTTGAAGTCACCCCAGATGCAAAAATTCCTGAAAATTTAGCAATTGGTTTCCATGAAGTAAAACAAACTGATTTCAGTACCATTGTTTCTCTAGTTCACAACAGTCTATTGACCCTTTCTCTCTACGATCCTTTCGATTCTGTTTGACGACTGTTTTCTCTATTAACTTAACATTTATATGCATGCCTGAAAAGGGCTGTTCCAGCTCCATCTCTACATAATTTAACATTTCCAGGACCCACACATATATTGCCCAAGTTTCTTTGCTCCTAATTTCAAATTTCTACGGGAGAAGCTTATTGGCTTAAATTCCCTAAATTTAAGGGAAGGACAGGTGTTGATGCCAATAATCCAGTATTATATAGACCGAAATGGAATGCTGCTTAAGGCACAAAAAATCCTTACTTGGAGTACTAATACACAATGAACAAAAAAGGCGAGAAACTAGGCTATCGTATACATGAATAATTAACCATGGAAATATATTGTGGCAGCACATGTACATTTTTAAATACATTACTGAATTTTTAAAGAAAATAATGCTTCAGTGCAACTCAAGTTTAACACAAATAATAGTACCACTACATGTGCTATTATTTTACATTTTTAAACTGACAAAAATATTGTCGATTGTATCTAATTTGTGATTGTCATTGACCCTTGGATAAGTGATGAAATGAAAGTCACATATATTAGGATTCTCTTTGATAAACCTAAAAGCAGCATAGGTTATAACTATATATAAATCAGATAAAATAATAATATTCTGAGAAGAAATAAGCATATATATGGACAAGCTTTGTATACAAACAGATCTAAACAAAAGTGTTATTATAAATATTTTTTTCAAACACTCCAACATTAAATAACCTCATTGACCTCTTTTATTTTTCATAAAATTGTAGGATTTGCCTTATCAACATATCATACATATATTTAATACACATACATATTTATATTTAATATTTTAATCATATAATTAGGTTATGGATTTTCTACTTTCACTGGCTTGTATATAAAGAATTCCATATGATTAACACTCTTCAGAAGTGACTTTTAAGGCTCTTGGTGACAAAAACACATTCTCTATCTGGATGATACAATCTTTTGTAATCTTTCAGCTTTTTATCATTGATAATTATTCAGCAATGAAATACGTACAAGTTCAGAATGAATCACTCAATTTCCCTGATACCAAGAGAATTCTATTGGCCCAAAGATATTTGTAGTGTGTTTTTTCTTTCTATTAAAATACATTTTGATTTATAAAAGGATTATCTACTCAGTAGAAAAATGGAACATATAAAATCAATAGATTTCCATGCTTACCAAAGCAACATGGTGTATAACAACAGGTGTGTAATTCAATAGAAAACTGTAGGCATTTTATTTTATGATTATGTGTCATTGAGATGATATTGTTAATGTACAGAGACATGCAAAATTCAAGCTGATGTCTTTGTCAAGCACAATGATTGTTGATACTACAGAAGCAACTGATATTAGCTCAAATGAGAGCAAACCAAACTGAAGTTTCTAATTCTTTGTGTTTTTTTCAAAATATGTATCATGGCTTTGTGTGAATTTTATAGTATTCTAGATTTTAACCCAATTGTAATATTATCAAATATGGTAATCATTCCACTGTACTTATTATTGAGGGCGCGTACGTAAACAGGTTTAATTTCTGGCACAGTATGCTCTCATTGAATAAATAATTAATGAAGACATATGCAATAACATCTATAAGCATCAAGTGGTTATAAATTCCTGAAAATGTGTGGAAAATATGTGATGAATATGGGGAACCAGACCAAGACACCTAAGCATCCCATACAGTTTCAAAAGCAGAGTAGGCTGGTGACTTAGTGTTCCTTAATATATTCTCAATATATCTGTCCAGCATTGTTTTTAGAACTGGAGCAGATCAGTTTGCTTTAGGAAAAGTAAAGAAATGGGGACACTGGGAGCAACAGTAATCCTTTATCTTTTATTCTGGATTACAGCCCTACACTAGCATACTCCTTTCAGTTAAAATTAAACCTTGCGGTTAACTGGATGGAACCTCTTGGGAAAGCAGTTATATAGCCCTATAGTACTCCATGAGTGTCTGCCTTTGAGCAAGGTCTCCATCACATGGCAATAATGGCACCCAGCCAACCCAGCCAAGTGGACAAGTGGTTTTGTAAAAACAGTTTGTATTTGGAGTCTGAAGCAGTCCAATATGTTCAACTGAATCCACCTGAAAGTAGGAATGTACACCAAAGCGACATGTGAGTGAGAGGAAGCCCTAATTTTTGAGTTCACCTCTTCTATCCCAAGAGGCTTTTGAAAATAAAACTTCCAGCTACATATAAGATTATCTCTAAGAAAAATTCCTGTAAGACAATCTCTTCTATCTCAACACATTTCTACTGTCATTTTAGTGCCACCCTTACATTAGCATTTTGGACAACTGCCCAGCTGGTTACTACTTAAATGAGGCATGTGAATGGGCATTCATAAATTTTTCTGAAAAAAGGGTACACAGTTTTTGTAACTTGATTCTCTAAAGGATTCCAATATCAAAATAATTGGAAACACTTTCTTAAAATAATATGGGTTTGAGTGGTATTGACAGGTTTCATACTTTAGGAGACAGTGGGAAGAGAGAAACTGGTATATCTTCCATTTGAAGCACTTAATTATATTGAAAAGGATATGGATTTTATTTAATTCTGTTTTCTCTCAATAGCTGTGTGATCTTGGCAGGACATAACATTCCTGAATCTGTTTCACCAATAAATACTAAAAAGAAGCATTTATCATCTCAATATTTTTTTATATATTAAATATTATTTAGAAGCCAGTGTTTATTTTTACTTACACTATAACATTATTTTATTTACACTATAACATTATTTATGTTTATACTTTTTAATATAGCATGAATTCCCAAAAACCTTATTTGGTTGGTTCAAAGGAAAGAAACACAGTCATCATTGTATTCACATATCCCACCAGACCACAGAGTCATGGTGTTATGATCTATAAAATAACATTCTTTTCAACACATTTGAATTATTTTGGTCAGCTTAAGGACAAGTTATGAGACAAAACATAAAGGAGAACTAGGAATTTTTAAAAACATATAACCCATTTTTTTTAACTAAGAAATTAAATTTTTAAAAACCTATTCCTCATGTTAGCAGTTGCCTACAAGAAGAAGTGACTCAGTCCATTATCAACTTGTCTTTCTACATTACCAGCGAAGTGGTTAATTTTTAAGCTTTTGTATTTCTCTAATCATGCAAATACGGGTTACTCTGAGTACCATCAATAGCCACACAAAGTTTTCTAAACTTTTAAATTAAAAAAAAGATTGCATAACTTTTATAAAACTTACCTGTACTGAGTTTCTAAGAAGAATCACTGTTTCTAGAAGAGTAATAATTTTGTTATGATTTATCTTAAAAATATAAAGATGATATATTTTATATTTTTATAGGGTAATATAGGTACCCTATATTAAATAGGGTAGGTACACATCACTAAGGTGCTAATTTTTATGAAATTAAAAAGAAGTGAAGCATCTAAATTCATATTTGGTTAATCAGTAGAAAGAATAATTTTTGAACCAAAGAGATACATTGACCTACAAGGAATCTGAGCTCCAAATGAGTAAGGAATCATAAGAAGACAACTAACTACTTTAGTTCAAGTTTTCTCACACAAAATATATTCCAGTGTTATAAGGAAAATTGTATGTGATTTTATTAATGATTTTTGGGAAAAAATGAAACAAGGCTGCAACTCCAGAAGTCAGCAAATGAGTCTCAGCATTCAAAAGGAGGGCAAAGGTGAATTTTTAAAACTGGGTTATACTGATCCCGAATGAAATTACATAGCACATAGAAATATTTGAGCTTCTGCAGAGGAAGAGTACAAAAACAAGCATCCAAAACAGTTTACCAAAAACTATTTGACAGATTAAAGTAAAAAACTAAAATAACACAAAAACATGAGTAAATGTTGTATGTTCATTCTGTGCTTGCCTTTTCCATAAGTTCAGACAACTCCATTTACACAGGCAAAGCAAAACTATTGATACTTCCATTTTCTTCATTCATAGTAATCACTCAGAATCCTCCTGCTTTTCTGTCTCATCTTCTCCAATTCCATTTTTTTTTTTTCAGCTACTGATTTGCTCTTTGGATTTTAGCCCTCTTCCTGTAAGGCAACTCACAGCTAGAGAAATATCCAACACTAGAGAAATATCTGTTAGATCCTGGTAACGTAAGATGAATTGGAAGCAGTTGTATGAATGAAGTGTGCAGAGTAATGAGTTAGTGCATCGTTTCTTAGTAGCCTGGCTTGGGTCTGCTCCTGTCCTACTTTGTTTCAGTGTTTTGTCACTGATTCATGGGAAGTGATAATCAAGTTGGCAACAGACAAATTTGGGAGCCTGGCTAACACACTAGCTGACTAAATAAATTTCTAAGACATGGCTTAACCAGCTGGGCCCAAATATATATATATGGTATTGATAGGAAGTCTAGCATTTCTTGTACAAAAATGATTTAAATTTTTCTTGATAGAATCTTGTGAGTAAATAGCCCAAAAGACTGCCAGAAAGCTGAAGCAATCTTCGTACTGCTTAGCAGTATCTAGAACATTTGAAGAGATGGTATTGATCTGTTAGTAAACATAGGAAGTCAGAGAAGGAAATGAAAATATGTTAAACCACGAGTGTATTTTACAGAATATTTTAGACACTTTTTAACTTAATCCTTACAATAGCCTCTATATTTGCTGCTAGTAGCATTTACAGATGCAAAAATTAATATTCGGGAAGTTAAGCAGTTTTTCCAAGATCATGGGTACTATGCTGGAAATAGGACTGTAAGCCATGTTTGTGTGATTCTTAAATATACAGGTTATACCCTATGCAAATGGATCCTAGTAGGTATTCAAACTGAAGTGAATATGGTGAGGAAAGTGGAAACCATTCAGCAAAAAAACAGAAAAGGAACTAAAGTGTTAAGACTAGGCAAGAGAAGATATATGTTAGGTAAGATCTTTATATTGAGATATTTCAAAAAAGTGGGAATTATCAGTCTCCGAAAGTTGGAGGTTGAATGAACATTTGTCAAACATACCGAACACATTAGACAGTTGACGAGATAGGTAGTTTTTAAGGTGTTTTTCAAATAAAATAAATTCTGATTATAGAATATCTATGAATGAAAGGCTCCAAAACTGAACCAGAAAGCAAAAGTATGGAAAAAGAAGACAAATAATACTCAATCACACGTCTTGGTAATACGCACACAGATTATATAACATTCTGAAATAGAAGTTGGCAGATGCTCTGAAATAAGTTCCAAAGCACCAGAAGACTTTGAAATAATCTTTTGTATATAAAGTTGCTCTGGCTTCAGTAAAAATTAAATCTTAATGAAATATAATCATTTAATGATTTCATTCAAATTAATTAATTTCAACTCTTAGTAGGCTAGTTATTTCAAATAGTATTTGAAGATCAAAAGGAAGTTTACAAAATATAATTCTCTTTTCAGTGGATGACTTTAGAGACATATTCATTGCACTATTACATCGTGCCGAACACTAAAGGAATTGAATAGCAACAAATAATACAGAGTTCTTTGTATATGAACTACCACATATAAGAAATATATTTTGATTTGTTTTTTAAGAATAAAATAATTATGCTGCACCATTCATACTTGGTTTCTTGTTATGACCAAATTCATATCTAGTGTAAGAAATCTTGTGAGATTTAGATGCACAGTTGCTTGCAAACAAATACAGCTAAGATCACAAACTTGATTCAAAGATAAAGTAATCAAAACAGCATGGTACTGGCATTAAAACAGACATATAGACCAATGGAACACAACAGCAAGCTCAGAAATAAATCCATTCGTTAACAGTAAATCAATCTTTGACAAAGGTGCCAAGAACACATAATGAGAAAAAGATAATCTCTCCAATAAATGGTGCTGGGAAAACTGAAAATTCACATGCAGAAGAATGAAATTAGTCCCTTATCTCACTCAATATACAAATGTCAACTCAAAGTGAAATAAAAATGTAAACATACTGAAACTTTAAAATTACTAGAAGGAAACGGGGGAAATTTTTTAGGACATTGGTTTAGGCCAATATTTTATAGCTAAGACCTCAAAAACGCAAGAGACAAAAGCAAAAATAGACAAATAGGATTACCTCATACTAATAATCTTGTGCACTGCAAAGGAAGCAATCAACAGAATGAAGAAGAAACCTATAGAATGGGAGAAAAAATCTGCAAACCATACATCTTATAAGAGGTTAATATCCAAAATATCTAAGGAACTCAAACAACTCAATAGTAAGGAAACAAATGACTCAATTAAAAATGGGCAAAGGACCTCAGAAGATATTTTTCCCAAGAAGACATACAAATGGCCAACAGGTGTATGAAACACTTTCAGCATCACTGATCATCAGGAAAACACAATTAAAACTATAGTGAGACATCACTTCATGGGCTATTACCAAAAAGGGCTATTACCAAAAAGACAAAAGATAAGCGTTGGAAAGGATGTGGAGAAAAGGTAACTGTTGAAAACTGTGGTAGAAATGTAAATTAAGAAATCATTATGAAAAACGGTATGGAAATTCTTCAAAATGTTAAAAATAAAACTACCATATGATCCAGCAATCCTACTTCTAAGTATATATCCAAAGGAAATAATATCCATATGTCCAAGAGATATTTGTACTCCCTTGTTCATCACAGCACTATTCACAATAATCAAGATACAGAATCAATCTAAGTGTTCATTGATGGATAAATGTATAAAAATGGTATATATAAAGGATGAGAAAATATTCAGTCTGGAAAAAAAAGAAGGAAATCTTGTCATTTGCACAACATGAATGAACCCGTAGGACATTATGCTAAGTAAAATAAGTAGGCACAGAAAAACAAGAACTGCACGATGATCTCACTTACATGTGTAATATTTCTTTAAATGCATAGAAGCAGAGAATATAATGTGGTTCCCAGTGGTAGTGGAAGAAAGGGAGGTGTAGACAAAGAGTACGAAGTTTCCGTTAGGATAAGTTCTGGAGATCTACCGTACAGCATGATGACTATGGTTAATAATACTGTATTGTATATCTGAAAATTCCTTAGAGTAGATCTTAAGTGTTCTTTCATACATACACACAGATATAACTATGTGAAGTTATAGATGTTAATTATCTTTACTGAGGTCATCATTTTACAATGTGTACTAATATCAAAACATCACACTGTATACCATTAAAAATATACATATTTTACTTGTGAAATATACCTCAATAAAAATGGAGGAAGAAAACAAAGACCATGATACTCTAATTGAAAACAAAATATTTAGAATTAGCCCGTGTTTTAAAAGACGATACATGCAAACAATTTGCTTCCTAGTTTTTGTTTCTGTTTATCATACATGCTCTCACTGTAGAAGAAAATCTTCTTAGGTATTAAAGGAAATTAAAAAGAAATGTCTCAGTGCTGAATTATCTTCAGTTTGCCTTTGGGACAAAATCAAAAGCTCTTTATATAATTATCACCTGTTGAAACTACACTGCAAGAACTATGATTTGTTTTTTGGCAGTTAGGCAATATAAGGGTGATTTTGTTTAAAAGTGCTTTTCACCTGACGATGAAAACATCAAATAACATCAAATATGTATTTTTGCCCCACAATATTCTTAATTCTAACATCCTAAATGCCTTCTGATTCTATAACAATATGGAGAAAAGTATTTAGGGCATAATATTAAGTGAGTGTATGCAATGACTGCAATTACATAAAGGGACACACACCCACAAAACATATACGGATTCCCAACTCTTTTCTTCTCTATTCTCATTCTCTCCCTTTCTTGCACTGGGCATTCTCATCCGTTTCAATTATTGGAGCTGAAGCCTCCATAATGATGCTGAGTTACAGATGCAAATTTCCAACTTCATATAGAATAAACAGATCTGGTTGTGCTAAAGTCAAATGGAAAGTGACAACATTTTTAAAGTAAATTGACATTTCCTACCACTGTCTTTTCCTTCCCCTGCATACCTTACATTAGTTACGCTATCACCATTCAGTCCAGTAATTCCCCACCTCTCCTTTTCTACATTTTTTTCTTTCACCTAGTAATAATTATGTTTCATAGTTTTCCTTACCTTTCTTCTTAATTCAACAGTCTCATATTTGGTTTATATTCCCTCCCATTTAGGCTCCCACTGATCATCTGTTTTACATAGTATGACTCAAACTTCCTTTCTGAAATAAAGATGTGTTTGAGTTACCCTCTCTCTCAAAAACAGAACAAAACAAAACAAAAATCCTTACATAGCCATCCATGACATACAGACTAAAGTTATTTTAAGGCCTTCTGATAGCTGACTTTAATTTTTGTCCTATCACAGTCTGCTACACACCATATAGCCTATTTTCCAGCTATATTGGAAGTCTTTTTCATGTACACTCTTGTTGCAGATACGAAATCAGGCTCGTCTATCAAGGATCAGCTCAAATATGACTCTGTCATTAACTTTATTTTCCAGTAATCCACTCTTAAGAGTTAGTTCTGTTTTTACTGCTCCGAATAGCACTCTTCACAGTACTAGAGAACATTTGTACAATTGTATTAGATCAGCTTACATATAATTATCATTGGCCACAATTGTGAGAATGTTGCGAGAAAAAATAATGCAAGTTATTCATCTTTGTCCCTCCTATGTACACAACAGAAGCTACAAAATAGTTTTTGAGTGAATGAATGGACTCAGAGCAAAAAATTCATTTTTTTTAATATGACCTTAATGAAGGAAATTATGATAAGCTATGCAGTTCTATGTAAGAATTCTATATATATCTTAAATGGGAAGCTCTAGGAGACTGATTATCCTCTTTTATATTTACTGAAAGAAGAGACAATTTAAAAATAAAATTATATAAATCTAGAAACATCAAAATAAAATTCTGAAATTGTGAAATAATAAAAAAGCACTGATGATTATATGATCAGGTGTTCTTGAGTGTGATAAAATTTTGTTGTGGCGTAACATGGGAAGAGATATTAATCAGGCAATGCTAATGTATAACTTAACCAAGTAACTCTAATGATACAGTAAATTTAGCCATATTTGTGAAATTAAAAGTCCTTAAATATAAGAAATTGTACCAGTTTATAAAGTAATAATTTGTTGTTACTAAATTTCTGTCAAATTTTGCAGATGTATTTTTATGTAAATAAAACTTAGATATTATTAGAAGTCTTTCATGTGGAAAGCTCTCCTAAATGTGGTTAGGATTAAAGAGGGTATGATTGGAAGTATAAAGAAGAGGTCTTGTTCACAAAGGGGCTCCCCTGTGATAATACTGCTTCAGCTAAATCCAATTTTGACTTCTGTATTCTGAATGAATAGCATAATAGCAGCAGATGTTATGGTAGAGGTAGTAACCACCTCCTCATGGTGATCAGGAACTGGCTATCTGTCCCAAGACAACCCAAGCAAAGCTCGTAATATTTCTGCTGTAATTCAGGACAGGAAATGACTAGACTTAATCTATAAAAGTGATCAAATTCCTCATTATATCTCTCCTAACACTAGATATGCATAAAATATTGTTTTTATTTTTCTTTTCTTTATAGTTGAGTTATAAGGAAAAAGTCTGTGGGACATTCTTGCTACTAGGCAATTTTTGAAAGAACTCTTTACATGACAATGAGAAATGCAATCAATATAGCCTTTATGGGGAAGGAAGGCAGAGAGAGAGAGAGGAGGGAGAGAGAACGAAAAAAAATGTTACTTCAGGGTGAAAAAAAGGAAAAAAGCAAGAAAGACATTTTTTTGTGGGTGCTGTGGTATGCCACCCATTTCTCCCTTTGGGGATGCAGGCCTTTATTATTTCAGCTACAAAGAGTGTTGCCTGCTGATGAAACAAAGCTGAGTATTTCCCTAGGCCTTGCCCTTGACCAAAGTGGGGACTGTTCACACAGGTGGAGCCCGTAGCCCACAACTACGACTTGTCGATGAAAGGAGCCAGTTAGGCTCCTTCCTTGCCTCAGTTAGGAACATTTCTCAACTGCTGTTTAGCTTCAGAGCAATCTGTGGAGGTGGGGGAAAGTCTTTTTTTGCAACTGCATCTCAATTCTATGTCTCACTCTGCTCAGTTACATGGCTTTTACTCCCTCCCAGATGTTATCCACTAGAGGATTCAAGTGTCTTGAATGCAAATCCTGGTTAAGGGTCTATTTCCCAAGAAATCTGATCTAAAACAGTATAAATCAAAGTCAAGACAACAGTAATATAGGTAATTTTCAGAATCTAATAACTCAGAAATAAGACCAGTCGGAGAAATCACTATCTATAGGACATGGCTGAGCCTGAGGGAAACTGAAGCAGTTGAGTTGAGGGCCTGACACATAGCAGAGACTCCAAGTAATACCTGTTTGAGAAATGAATCACTAAAAACAGGTCAAGTATGCTAGAAGTTTACGGACAATAAACTAGAAAAAAACAAGTGGGTGTTGAACTCTTAGGTTCGCAAACATGACCTGATAGAAAAACAATGATTCTGAATTATTAAGGAAATACATGAGTTATTAAGCAAATTTAGAGACTAAATTTTTATTATTTAAATAAAATTATTAAATATTTACAGTTACTGGTAATAATAATGATTTAGGGGAGACAGTGATATTAGCTGTATGATACAAAGTTCAAGAGGAGGAAAAAACTAAAAGAAGCATACGTTAAGATGCCTATTAGAAATAGACACAGATCCATATCTGAATCCTCTGAACAAAGAGCTAAGAAATACTGCTGGGGCCCCAGCACTTTGGGAGGCCGAGACGGGCGGATCACGAGGTCAGGAGATCGAGACCATCCTGGCTAACACGGTGAAACCCCGTCTCTACTAAAAAATACAAAAAACTAGCCGGGCGAGGTGGCGGGCGCCTGTAGTCCCAGCTACTCCGGAGGCTGAGGCAGGAGAATGGCGTAAACCCGGGAGGCGGAGCTTGCAGTGAGCTGAGATCTGGCCACTGCACTCCAGCCCAGGCGACAGAGCCAGACTCCGTCTCAAAAAAAAAAAAAAAAAAAAAAAAAA